>NC_081563.1:49422460-49569669 GCF_022355385.1 Mustela nigripes | reverse complement strand
AAGAAAGAAAGAAAGAAAGAAAGAAAGAAAGAAAGAAAGAAAGAAAGAAAGAAATTAGACATTGATGGAACAATGGTGATATTCTAATAAAGTCTGTAGAAACATTAATATTTTGCTTTTGATAAATGTACTATGCTTCTATAGGATATTACTATTTGGGGTGGCTAAGTAAAGGGCATATAGGACTGTTTTCACAATATTTGTAACTTTTCTGTAAGTCTAAATTTACTTCAAAGGAACAGCTAAAAAGTTGAAAGAGGAATTTCAGTAGAATTACAGAGATTGAAGCTAGCTTCTAGGGAATTAAGAAATAAAGGGAGACAAGAAAGAACATGTTGCAACATCTGGCCATTAAAAAATGTGAAGTTAGGAAGTAGCTCAAGGGAGTAGCAAGATTACAATAGCTTTTAAATATTTTGGAGGAGGAGAGGGGTGCCTGGATGGCTCAGTCAGTTGAGTGTCCAACTCTTGATTTCAGTTCAGGTCTTGATCTTGGGGTTTTGAGTTCAAGCTCTGAACTGGCTTTACACTGGGCATGGAATTACTTAAAGAAAAAAAGGAAAGACTGGAGGAGACC
Source organism: Mustela nigripes (assembly GCF_022355385.1). Classification (NCBI taxonomy): domain Eukaryota; kingdom Metazoa; phylum Chordata; class Mammalia; order Carnivora; family Mustelidae; genus Mustela; species Mustela nigripes. Next base: position 49,569,092 of record NC_081563.1, on the reverse strand, counting down.
TGAGCTTTCTGGCAGGAAAGCCAGTGGAATTTGAAGATATAAAAGTAAAATCTCTTGTATGTATTTAAAATTTTCTATAATAAGTCTTTTAAATAAATTAATTAATTGATGTTATAATGAGGGGTAGGAGCCAGAACAGAGATAGGTTTAAATGGACAAGGAAATAAAAACCTCACCTCTTTCTCTGAAACAGGAGGAATCCAGGAGAGGATGGATGTAGCCAGAGAGAAATTCCCAGGCAAAGAGAAACAGTTGAGGCAGACTTTTTGCCTAACAGGAAAATGGAAATGACGTTCTCTGGTGAAAGTGAGAGACATGGGGACGAAATGGAAGACCTGTTGATCCTAGAAATTTTTTGCATGGGCTGGAGAGAAACAACAGTAAGCCAATTCCAGATGGATAACCATGGGAGCAGGGAGGGCCCAGATGAAGTAGGGGAGTGGAAATGCTTAGCAGGCCCTGTGGTACAGTTGTGATACTTTCTCCAGCAAAACTTGGCAGTCCTGGGGTGAGCAGATGGCAGGTCACCTGGTGTGAGGGTTGGTGTTGGGAGCATTGGCAGGTAAAAGGGCCAAGGGGGCCAAGGATGTTAGCAAAGGCAGCACTGAATGGCTGGAGGCCAAGAGCTCTGTGGTAGACTTGCTTGTCCCTGGTCCCACGGGATTACATCAATCATCACGCCTTCGACCTTGATATGTAGAGTTCTTGGATATTCTTTGTTTAGCCAAGGGGGATAGTTGTTTTGGCAAAGGCCAGGTCATAAAATGACAGAGCCAGGGTTTACCTTGTTTGGAGGTTCCTCCACCTCCTGCAGCTCTGTTCTCTCTGGATGAGCCACTAGTGGGATGCTCATGGTTCCACAGAGATGAGTCTCCCTTCTCCTCTGTGGTTTTACTCACAGTCTGAGATTCTTGGCATTGATTACTTACTCACATGAGGAGAATGGGCATTTCTGTCCAGCGATTTCCAGTTAAAAGATTTGGTCCTTTGATTTCTCAGGTGAGTTCTGGGAACAAACTGAGCAATGACCCAGAAAAGCAATTCACACGCCCTCCTCAGTTAGAGAGCATCATGTGGTGTTAGATCCATTGCCTTACTCTGCAACCACTACTTCCAGGCCTCTCAGGAGGGTGGCTTTGGGGAACCATTCATCATGAAGAAGTGAAAAAAAGGTAATTCAAAACCAGGAGAACGTTTCTAAAAACATGGTGTATTAATTTGTTAGGACTGCCATAACAAAGTACCACACTTGGGTGGCTTTAATAACAGAAATTTATTTTCTCACAGTTCTAGAGGCCAGAAGTCCAAGATCAAGGTGTCGGCAGTGTTGGTTTCTTTTGAGGACTGTGAGGGAAGGGTCTATTCCAGGCCTCTTTCCTTGGATTGTAGGTGGCTGTCTTTTTCTTCCTTATGTGTGTCCATGCCAGAGCCCACATTTCCTCTTTTTATAAGGACACTGGTCATATTAGATCAGGACCTACCTTAATAATCTCATCCCAACTTAACTGATTATCTCTGCAATGACCCTATTTCCAAATAAGGTCACCTTTTGAGGCACCAGGGGTTAGGACTTCAATATATGAATTTGGGGGTGGGGCACAATTCAAACCACAACAGATGGGTTGGCCTGGTGGTCCCTTCCTTGTCTCTTCTTCACCACTTCTGTCCTGTAGGCCCACATGTCCCCCTGCCTGGAGTAGTGAAATTGCTTCATGTGCATCCTGGTCTCCTGTCCCTCAAACTTGGTCCTCCTCGCATGTTGCTGTCAAATTCATCTTTCTAAAATTCCCACTTTTATCATGATTTCTCATTATAAACCATCCATGGTTCATTGTCTAAGGAACGTTTTCCAGTTTGTTGGAATCATGGGGCAAGTTTAAAGGACTACACATTTCTGGGCTCTCTTCTCGGACATTCTGATGTATAAGGTCTGACATTTTTTTAAGCTCCCCAGGTGATCTTCATCATGAGATGCACTGACATGGAGAATAGCCTCAGACTCCCCACAGTCTGACCCAATGTCATTATCCTCTAGAACCCTCTGTTCTACTTATTAGACCCCAATATATATCTTCAGGTTGGACCACTTGAGGAGGCCCTGCTTGCCCCTCCTCCAGCCACCTCTAGTTCTCAAGTTCCACCTTTTGTGTGCAGTCTCCCTACCACTCCGTCCCTCTGCTACTTCCCCGTCTTTGACCTCTGGTATCTTCCTGTCTGTCTTAGTCACTAGGCAGAGAGCTCCACCTTATAAATGGTGAATGGATCACAAAATGCCAAGGCTGGGAGCACCCTAGAGACCAGATGTGTCTCAAAGGCCCTCAGGGGTCCAAAGAGGAAACTGAGGTCCCTACATGATTTGTTCAGGGTCACACAGTTCAGGGTGTGACTCCAAACAGAAGGATTGAATAAAACCCTTAGACTTCTTAACACTTCCCCTACCCCACACAGCCAGTCAGTCATGGGAGAAAGCAAATTTGTTCTCTAAAGAGGCTGAGCTGAGGCGGCTTTGGAGCTGAGGACTTAGAGCCGGGCACCTACTGAAGAGTGGAATTAGGTGAGAGACCACGTACCGAGCAGGCCTCCCTTCCCTAGTACACTGTCAGCAGAAATATCTGAAACAAAAAACTGGGTCACTTCTATCTGGAGAAACCGACCAGTCTAAGAGGAAATACTGACAGAGAAGATTGATCAACAAATGGCTGGTTTCCAACAAGCCCTGCCCATGCACACTGAGCTGTCAGTCAGCCTTTGGTCCTCTCACTTTCGCATGTGAATAAACAGTCACGATCACCAGAGGCCCAAACAAACAAAAGAATATCACAGAAATAAGGAAGATCCTATGGTCCAGACAAGAGTACAAAAAAGGAAAACAGTTTTTATGTAAGGGACTGGGAGACTGAATAGCATAAGACTGTTCAAGAGCAAGTTGGAAATTAGAAGACAATGGAAGAATACCTTCAATATTCTACAGAAAATAGTTTTTGACTTAGATTTCCTTTCCTAGACAAACCATCCATCGAGTCTGAAAATAGGCTAATTCAGACAGGCAAAAGGCTTATCTCCCATGTATACTTTCTAAGGAAGATGGTACAGGATATGACCCTCTAAAACAATTAAACCAGAAAGAGGAAGACTGGGATTGAGGAAGCAAGGGATTTACACAAAAGAGAAGACTCTCCGGGTGATGGGGAACGACTAGGCAGCCGGCCTCAAGAAGCAGCAGCTAGACTGGAGCAGAGGGTATAGGGCTTCAGGAAGAAAAAAAGTAGAAGAACTGATGGATCATCTCATACATCTGACCAAGGAAAAATTGTACTGAAAGGCCGGGACAGAATATGGGAAGACTTAACCACAGGAATAAAGAGACTAATGATGAAAACATCGGTAGGAGGACAGAGGGCAGCAAGGAAGGACATAGCCAAGAAAAGAACTGAGCTGATCGACTCTCGATATGCTTAGCTGTATTGAAAGGAGGTTTATGGTCCTATGTGAGAATTTTGGGGATGAAATTGAGACATAGAAAATAAGGCAACAATCTAATCTAGGAAAAACAGAAAGCTGTACCAGAAAGGAAGAGTTATTGTGACACATTATTTGACTCAGCTGTGAACAATATTATAGATTAATGAGAACATAAACAATAGATATAGATTCAAACAAAAATTGAGCTATAACCATATTTTAAAGATTAGGGCATGATAAATGTGTATGTGTGTGTGCACTTGCACGTGCGCATGCACGCATGCACGCATGCACGCATGTGCCCATTATTGCGTGTCTCGGCTTCAAACCCAGCCTTCCACACTCTGACCTGCCAATGCTGGAGCTGCTGCTCTGCAAACTGCCTTTTTTCTTTGCTGGCTCTGTGTGAAGCTCTGTCAACAGGGAACTACAGTGAAGGTGCAGATCTGGAAGAGGAAAGAGTTTACACCTTCCCATCTTCCTCCTTCTCTCTAGTGTTCATTCATTCATACAATTATTCAACACAGATTGATTGAGTGACTTTTGTGTGCCAAGCACTGTTCTGAGTGTTTAGGACTTGCTGACAATGTTGCTGCCTCCATAGAACTTACCTTCTAGTGCAGAGAGATAGTAAACAATGTATATAATAAATAAATTACATAGTGTTGCAGAGAAAAAGAAAGAACAAAGAGTAAGTGTGGTTGGGAGTGCATAGGTGAGTATTATAATTTTATTTATTGAAAAATTTAAAAAATATTTTATTTATTTATTTGAGGGATGCCTAGGAGGCTCACGGGTTAAGCATCTGCCTTTGGCTCAAGTCATGATCCCAGGGTCCTGGGATCGAGTGCCATATCAGGTTACTTGTTTAGTAGGGAGCCTGCTTTTCCCTCTGCACCTTTTAATCTTTAAAAAAAAAAATCTTTGAGGGGCACCTGGTTGGCTAAGTGGTAAAGCCTCTGCCTTCAGCTCAGATCCCAGAGTCCTGGGATCGAGCCCCGCATCAGGCTCTCTCCCTGCTCAGGAGGGAGCCCGCTTCTCTTCCTCTTTCTCTGCCTGCCTCTCTGCCTACTTGTGATCTCTGTCTGTCAAATAAATAAATAAAGTCTTTAAAAAAATCTTTAAAAAAGATTTTATTTATTTATTTGAGAGAGAGCATGCAAGAGAAAGAGCACAAGCAGGGAGAGAGACAGAAGGAGAAGGAGACTCCCTGCTGAGCAGCGAGCCGGATGTGGGGCTCAATCCCAGGACCCTGGGAGATCATGACCTGAGCTGAAGGCAGAAACTTAACTGACTGAGCCACCCAGATGCCCTGAGTATTGCAATTTTAAATAATGTGGTCAGGGTAGACTTCTTTGGGAAGTAGACATTTGAGTAAAGATGTGGCCTTACAATGAGAGCAGGTGTGTCATGTTCAAGGGGCAGCGCAGAGGGTGTGGGGTGGGCTGCAGTGAGTGAGGGAAAGCAATGGGAAAGCTGAAATTGCTTGTCCTTGGAAGAAGGGAATGGAGATGAGGTGGGTTTGGGCAGAAGGCTGCTTTTCTTTGTTAGGAGTCGTATATGATCATTTCACATTTTAAACCATGAACATGTATAACCTTGATAAAAATAAAAATTAAATTTTCAAGCAGTGAATCACAAAATGTGTTATCCTGAATTGGACCCTGGAACAGAAAAAGGACATTCCTGGCAAAGCTGGTGAAATTGGAATAAAGTTAATGATAATATATTAATATGGGTTTCTTAGTTTGGACAAATGTACCAGGTAAGGGAAGATGCTAACATTAGAAGAAACTAGGTGAGAGATAATTCTCTGGATTATCTTTGTAACTTTTTGTAAATCTAGAATTATTCCAAAATAAAACATCTATTTAAAGAAAAAAAAAAAACCTTTTAAACAGAAAACTGAGTCAGGTGGCAAGCTGCTGCTCTTTACCTATCCCCAACTCCCAGCCCTGTTCTCCTTCTTGGGTTTGAAGAGTTGTTTATTTAACTGGTAGGAGGAGGTGACTTACCTGTGGTCCTGGGGTGATCCCAACATGGAAGGAAAAAGGTCAACAGGGAAGGTTTTGTGCCCCACACCCACGGAGCCTCCCATTCATGGATCTTTGGTGGAAGACATGCAGAAGCTGAGAAGCACAAACCAGGACAGAGGTGTTTATGCAGAAAAAACATGAATGTACAATTCCCCTAAGTTTTAAGAAAGCAGAGTCCCAAAAGTCTTCACAGGACTTCACATCTTGTTTAGTTTAAGTCTGACTCTAGTGAGCTGTAAAGTTCAAGGAGTGGCTTAAAAGTAGAAATAATTCCAGACCTTTGATTCAGTGGCTTTTTCCTCGCTTCAAAACTCCCTAAAATTTTTTGGTGGGAGTGTCTTTTTAGGTGTTGCTGAGAAGACATTGTCTTACGTCTGTGCTTTCCATGTAGTTTTACATTCTTCAGTTTATGATTACTAGAAAGTTGTTTAAAAATTTTCTAGATAATTATCTAATGTTAGGAAAAAAAAAAAACACCTTAATTTTTGGTGTCAATGCTCGGAGACTATCACCTTCTCCTCAGCTCCCTGGGGAGTCTTTTTCTAGTCTTGAGAAAATCCTTTTCCGTTCATGCTCATTCCCCATATTCTGCTCTCATCCACAAGCTGTCTCCTCTCTCTGGTACTTATATTTTGGGAACTAAAGTGTGGAAAGTGTGGAAGAAAGAAAGGGTGTTGTACCCTATTTTTGTTTCCTGTCCTGCTGTATACCTCGCCTTAGATGGAGCAGGGCAATCCTTAAATTGGGGTGAAAGGAAAAGGGAAAGAAAATGAGACAGAAAAAAAGTGACATTTCAACATATTATCCAGCCACATTTGGTCGATCCTTCTGGCACTCAGGAATCTGCCTGCTGTATTTTCTGGAATCGTAAGCAGCTAAGTGATGATGAGTAATTAGCACGCAGGAGTTTGTCTTGATTTTATTTGTTTTCTTCACACCTCTTAAAAATTACATAAGAAACTAGTGTTCATTGCAGAAAAACTGTTCTAAAAAGGCAAAATATTGGGCACCTGGGTGGCTCAGTTGTTTAGGTGACTGCATTCAGCTCAGGTCATGATCCCAGAGTCTTGAGATCAAGTCATGCATTGGGCTTCCTGCTCAGGAGGGAGATTGTTTCTCCCTCAGACCTTCCCCCTTTCATGTTCTCTCTCTCATTCTCACTCTCTCAAATAAGTAAATAAATAAAACCTTAAAAAAAGATGAAATATTGAAATAAATGAAAAAAATCACTTGTAATCTCAGGAGTAATCACCCTGTGCAACATAATCCCCAATCACTCAAAGAAATCAATACACGTAGAGAAACAGAAACAAGAGATAAAGTCCTGGAAACGTGTGAACCTCCAGCTCCAGAAACTTCTGAGACTCAATGTTTGTGGCTTGGTGGTTTCATGTTTGGCCCATGGGTGCCACAACCCTTTTGGTTGTAAGTGACAGAAACCCAACTGGCATGAATAGAAACAATGTCAGGTCACCTGGGTGGTTCAGTCAGTTTAGCTCAAGTCACAATCCCAGCGTCCTGGGATCAAACTCCATGTCAGGCTCAGCAGGGAGTCTGCCTCTCTCTCTCTCTCTCTCTCATAAATAAATAATTATTTATTTATGTAATAATAAATAAATAAATTATTTATAATTTATATAATTAAAATAAATTTATATAATTAAAATAATAAATTATTTTTATTTAGTTCTCATCAATAAAATCTTAAAAAAAATACAAAAGAAATAATGTTTGCTTAGGTGGCATAATTTGAATACTGGCGCTCTCATGGTCTTTAGCATATTACCTAACCTTTTAAAGTCTGTGTTTCCTCTTCTTGAAAATGGTACCCATCTTCTTGAGAAGTTGCAGAGTTTGAATGAAATAGGGCGTGTGCCTGATGCACGGTCCCACGGCATAAGTGGCATCTGGTATCAGCGGTAATTGAACAGTATGTGGTGTCCGCAGGTTGTGTTGCTAGCCTGTTGTTACTAACAGAAGCTGGAAGGCAGGAGACAAGGAGTGAGACAGGAGCGTCCCTTCTACATGTCCACTCTGACGTGCATTCTTCCATGTCCCGCTGCACACATTGCTGGTGTGGACAGCCTCGTGGCTGACACCCTCCTCCACCACGAGCTCCCCAGGGAACTTCCACAGCGCCCTGAGTATGAGTGACTGTTTCTTGACAACTGGGCAGGACCCTGTAGCCCAAGTTCGGGAGAACTCCAAACTTACTCCCTCATGAAGGGAGGTTTTGCCCCAGATTGTCTGGGGAACCGAGAGCTCTGCGGTTTGGGACGGTGGATCCCAGCATCCTAGGACGCGGAGAATCCTGTAAGACACCATTGAGTTTAGGGGTGCTCTTTCTAAAGAGGGTAAACTTACTGTGTTTGTGTCCTATGTCCGCCTTTTTGTCCTTTTTGGTCAGGACAGATCCATTTGAGGGGTGGTATTTTGGGTCTAGGTAGTAAATATGTCATGAAAAACAAGCCAGTCTGGTAAAAAACCTCTTCAGAAATAATTACTTTATTTATTTATTTATTTGACAGAGAGAGGGAGATCACAAGTAGTCAGAGAGGCAGGCAGAAAGAGAGGGGGAAGCAAGTTCTTTGTTGAGCTGGGAGCCTGATGCGGGACTCGATCCCATGACCCTGAGATCATGACCTGAGCTGAAGGCAAAGGATTAACCCACTGAGCCACTCAGGTGCCCCCGGAAATAATTACTTTAAACTCTACTTTATAGATCTTCAACTGTGCTTACTGAACAGCCGAAGTCTCTAAATGGGATTGCTACTGACACACAGCCAGGGACTAGGACGCTCTGGTCTGTAGGGCCAACACATGTCAATGTCTCAACTAGAATTTGTGATGAACTAAGGTACAAATAATCCTACCTGGCTTGCGATGGCCTCGGTGAAAATCTAGCCTCAAGAAGGGACGTGTTGTTTCTCATCACGTCCCGGGTTCAGGCTGAGGAGGCCACAAGGTGCTTCTCTTCCTAGGCGCTGTAGCCCAGGTAAAGCTCACACCTGTGTGAATCATGGGCTTGTGATCTAAGCAGACAGGTTTTTCCCAAGTATGGCTAACTGAGTCACAAACGATAGCACCCCACCCAACCCATTTGTGTTTTTTTTTTCTCTTCCAAAATAAAAATCTCCATTAAAACCAAACAGCAATTAAACAATTTCTAATCTTCACCATACAAACGAGGCAACCTGCAATTTAGAGCCAGATTTAAAGAGACAGGCACATCTCTTAGTTCTTTTCCCACCCATCTGCTTTGCTAGCTGGGAATCTTTGTTTAATCTGACTCCAGGTCTTTGTCTGTGTCTGAGAAAAACACCCAGCATCTTCTGCCACTTCTCCGTGCCCCAGTTGCCACTTCAGGAACCCCGATCAGTGCCCTTAAAGTTGTAATTTAAAGCTTTTGGGAGGCCCAGGCTCTCTCTGTGAGAGACAGTTATCAGCTCTCATTATCAAAACCACTCATTCCCTCTTTGTTGCTCTGTGTAATAGAGAAAGCAGCTTCCTGCTCCTGGTGACTTGACAAAACTGAACGGGGGTGGGGGGGCGGGGGGGGGGGATTAGGGCCGTGGCAGGTGTGCACAGCAGGGTCCTTCTCAACCACCCCCCACCCCCAACCCGTTACAATTGAGAGTCACTGGTTTCCCTTTTCAAAGGGGCTGGTGTGCAGTTGCCTCATCACAGGGCAGAGAAGAGCTTACATCAGTCCAAATCAGTGGATCTTCCTGCCCTTGAAAATTTCCAGACCACTTCCACCACAGCCATATTAATTTCCAGAAATCACTTTTCACACTTCTCTGAGACAAACACACATAGCTTCAAACGTTAAGCAATGCCAAAGGCTCATGAGGCAAAACAGTTGTCTCCCGCCCCATCTTACTCAAACTATTTTTTTAGTTTTTTCTCCTGTACTATTTATCTGTTTTTTTCCCCCTATGCGATACGCATATATTGTTGGTTTGAGTTGTGAGTTTTCAACTTACCTGTTGGCTTTCTCATCATTTAAATGAGTTATCTTGCTGTCTTTCAATCTCTCTGCCAATGGTGTTATTTTTGGTTAAATCTCTTTTCAGTATTTAGGTTATCATGTCTGTGTAAATACTGTTTATTGCAAAGCCAAGGACTATATTGTAATTATGCTTCCTTTCTTAAAAAATTTTTGGTATCATTAGGGTTAATAATTGCTCCCCTTTCCCCACTTAAATGTCTTGGTTCCAAATGGATGGCTTCTTAACATGATTGTAGCTAAATGTATCAGATAACTTCCCCTGGTAGCTTCAGATAACCTTTCTGCCTCCCAGGTCCAGCTCTAAGCTGACTTGGTCACTCTCTGGGCTGGCGGCACAGCAGCGGCTCTGGAAATTTCCATCCTGGAAATCCCCCTTTGACTCTCAACTGTGTTTGATCCCATTTCCTGAATCCCATGTCTTTCTCTTTCTTTTTCTTTTGTGCATTAACCCCCTTTGTTTTCATGAATCACATTCTTAAATAGCTTCCTGAGGGCAAAAAAGGCATGGAAGAAAAGTCCTTTGAGATTTTCAAGACTGAATTTTTCTTTATCCTCGCCCTTGGTAATTAATTCATCTGGGTATAGAATTGTAGACTCAAAATGATATTTTTCGGGGCACCTGGGTGGCTCAGTGGGTTGAGCCGCTGCCTTTGGCTCAGGTCATGATCTCAGGGTCCCGGGATCGAGTCCCGCATCGGGCTCGCTGCTTGGCGGGGAGCCTGCTTCCTCCTCTCTCTCTCTCTGCCTGCCTCTCTGCCTACTTGTGATCTCTTTCTGTCAAATAAATAAATAAAATCTTTAAAAAAAAAAAAAGATATTTTTCCTTAGAATTCTGAAAGCATTGCTCCATGTTTTCTAGCTTCCTGTATTATTGCTGAGATGTGACCATTCTTATTGCTGATTATTTTGATGTAAACTTTTTTTTCCCTGGTGTTTTGAAATGTTATCTTGATATGGATTGTGTTTTTAGTGCTGACATTTCCTGGGTTCTTTTAATCTAGAAACTCAAGTCTTTTGTTTACTAATATTTTTTCTTAAATTATTTGAAAATTCCTTTCTCATTTATCTGTTTTCTCTTTTTAGAATTCTTTTTTTTTTCTTTCTAGGATGCTTATTAATTCTTATAGGGCTCCTTGAATTAATCTCCTAATTGTCTGGCATTCCTGATCATTCTATCCTAATTTCTAGCTCATTCTCTCTCTCATTATTATTTTGTTCTGTTTTCTGGGAGATTCCCTTGAATTTATATTCCATCCCTCCTATTGATTTTCCCCCAACCTTAGCTATTGCATATTTAATTTTCAGGTGTTCTTATAGGTTTCCTACTTCCTCTGCCCATTCTATTAGAATCCTCTTCTTGTTATTATCTCTTCCAAACACTGAATACAATTTTCGTTCCTGAAGTTCTTTTCTTCTTGATCTTTTATCTAAGTCTCAGTTTCTTGTGTATTTGTTCTGGTCTTTGTTTTTTACTTTTGGGGACTTTTTCAATGTCTGTGGATTCTTAGCTGCTCATTAATGTTTGAGTCAATTACTAAAATGCTGGTGGGGGGGGGTCTCTGTGTGCATTGGTAGGGTTTTCTTCTGGTGATCTTCACTGTAGGACAGTGGTTCTCATTAGGGATAGCTCCTAGGAACATTTTGAAAAGTTGTGAAGATTTTTAGTAATCACAGTTATTGGGGGACTGTGGCATAAGAAATATACATGTATTTGGTTTTTGCCCTCTAGAGTTCCTAGAGCTCTTGTAATTTCCTGAATAATAGTAGTGCTATGAGTGTCTTACACAGAGTTCCTAAATCCCTTGATTTATTTCCTGGTGATAGGAACATTTTTTGTTCTAATGAGGTACCTCTTGTTGGGTTCCTGGGCAGAATAGGAGCTGGCCATCAGAAAGGCCAAGTCATGATTAGAAGCTTGGAACTTTCAGCCCTACTTCTTTTCCTCTGTGAAGGAATGAGGGGCTAGAGATTGAGTTTAAAAACTGTCATGTCTTAATGATGAAGCCTCCATTAAAATTCCCAACCGAGAGTATGTTGAATACTTCTGGGTTGGTGTATACATTGAGGTGTTGGGTGAATCATGCACCCCAACCTCCACTGAAACAGAAGCTCCTGTGCTCAGGACCTTCTAGACCTCACCTTATGTACCTCTTCATCTTATTGTTCATCTATATTCCTTATCATATCTCTTATAATACACAGGTAAATGTAAGCGAATGTTTCTTCAAGTTTTGTGAGCTACATAGCAAATTATCAAACCTGAGGAGGGGGTTGTGGGAAGTCTAATTTATAGCTGATTGGTCAGAAGTAGAGTTGACAGCCTGGGACTTGTGACTGGTATCTAAAGTGGGGACAGTCTTGTGGGATTGAGTCCTTAATCTGTGGAGGATATGTATTAACTTTGGGTAGTTAAGTATCAAAATTGAATTGTAGGATACCCAGTTGATATATACCTGAAAAATTAGAAAGTTTGACTCATTTGGTGTCAGGAGTATTGCAAGTGTAGAGGAATCAAGTTTTTTTTAAAGGTCTACCAGGGTCTAGTATGTGGGGTCAGGTAGGCTAGTTGGCTTGCCAGATACTTCCATACAATAAAGATTGCCACATGTGAAGGGTTGGCAGATAAAATAAAGAACACCCAGTTAAAATTAAATTTCAGGTAAACAAAAAAAAATTTTTTTTTGTATCAGTATGTTTCAAATATTGCTTTTTTCCCATCTGGCAACCCTATCTGTGTTCTGCTTCACTTAATGATTTGATCTAGGATATATAAACACAAATAAATTTTTTTACATGGATTTAAGATACCTTGAGATTTCTATAAAATTGCATTTCCAAGAATGCAACGACCACCTAAATTAAGGGGACACTGGGCTTAGCTTTGTTTAAAACTTAACCAAGGGCTCTTTACCATTTAGAAGGACATATCACTGACAACAGCCCTGCTTGTGATCAAATATGCTGATATTAGTCTGCAAGTAATTGTCTTACTCCTGGGGATCCAAATATACCAATGTAGACCTCATTTTAAGATGACAAATATAAAAAAATGTAAAAAAATATAATGAAAGAGGGTGCCTAGGTGGCTCAGTCGGTTAAGCATCTGCCTTTAGCTCGGGTTGTGGTCCCAGGGTTTTGGGATCGGAGTCCTGCATGGGGCTCCCTGCTCAGTGGGGATCCTGCTTCTCCCTCTGCCTCTGACTCTCCTCCGTGCTTGAGTCCTTTCTCTCGCAAATAAATAAATAAATAAAATCTTTTAAAAAATATATAATGAAGGAAGTCTCAGCAAAATTCAGCTGAATATTGTGTAACTTATCTTAAATCCAAGCTTATTCATTGTAAAAAGATGAAAATATCCACTATTATGTTGCCCATGTGCTTTCACAGTGCAACACAGTTAATTGTATCATAATTACTTTTCTTCTCTTTCTCCTTTGTAAGGGCACTATAATGATTTTTTTTTAATTATGTGTAGGTTGATTATTTTAACTGAATTTCACTTCTGTTCGTAAAGGGGATATTTCAAAATACTTATAAAAGGGGCACCTGGGTGGCTCAGTGGTTTTAAAGCCTCTGCCTTCAGCTCAGGTCATGTTCCCAGAGTCCTGGGATTGAGCCCCACATCGGCCTCTGTGCTCAGCAGGGAGCCTGCTTCCTCCTCTCTCTCTGCCTGCCTCTCTGCCTACTGTGATCTCTATCTGTCAAATAAATAAAATAAAATAAAATAAAATTAAAAACTTATAAAAAAGAAGGTGTTTGCACCCACAGCATGGTCAAGTCTCAAAATAGTTATGCTCCATGAGAGAAGCTGGGCAAAAAAAGTCTATACATATGATTCCATTTTAAGAATATTCTCAAAAATGCAAACTAACCTATAGCAACAGAAAGAAGATCAATAACTGGGGATTGGATGTGAAAAAGGGAGTGGCAGGAGGGGAGATTAACTTTTGAGAGGATGGATATGTGCATTACTTGTAATGGTTTCATGAGTGGATGCATATGTCAAAACTCTCTAAATGTATACCTTAATGTGAGCTGCTTACTATATGTCAATTATATCTCAATAAAGCTATTAAAAGAAAAAAAAAAAAGGTGTTGAATCTAATAGAATTGAGGCCAACTGCCATAGGGCGACCAGGGCAAGGATGGCACTTTTGCAATGAGGCACTTCCAAATGTCATTATATGTAGGATCTGTAGGTCTTTCTCCACATGTGATTCAGTTCTCCTGTTCAAGGTGCTTTATTCTCCTTCCTGGGGGATGTGAATCAGGCTGCCAGCATCGTAGGAACCAAGCAGGGGAAGGGGCGAGGAGGACTCCCCATTCAGCATACAGACTTTTATTTCATCCTTGTCTTCAAGCCTCATCATCTCACCTTCCCCTTTGCCTGCTGTCTCTAGTCAGATGCCTCTCTCACTTCTGTCAATATTCCTCTAAAACACATACTTTACGCTTGATCTTAACTCAAAGGCTGAGAAGTGATAGAAGAATATATACTTTAAATATGCTCAAATAGGGGTGTCTCGGTGGCTCAGTCGTTAAATGTCTGCCCTCGGTTCTCAGGGTCTTGAGATCCAGCCCTACACTGGGCTCTCTGCTCAACGGGGAGCTTGCTTCTCCCTCTCCCACTCCTCCTGCTTGTGTTCCCTCTCTCGCTGTCTCTCTCTCGGTAAAATAAATAAAATCTTTAAAAAACAAATAAATATACTCAAATAAAACAATTATAAAAAAGAAAAGATTTTCTGGCATTTGCTTGTTAGATAACTCTTGGATGACAGAATTGGTTGCTTCTTAAGTGAGACCAGGACAGATGTTGTGGTGGGGTGGCATTGTAACATTTTGTGGAGGAAGCCAATAAGACAGCCGGCTTTCCTTCAGACAATTGCTGCCACTGCCAGAGAAAATATCAGGTAGGATGTGGCAATTCCAATGTTCTTATACCTGGACACCAGCAACTACAGGGCCAGGACCTAGAAAGGATTCAGGTCACCCAGTGCCCATTTTGCTGGTGGAGTTTGAGGTGTTCCCAGAAGGCTCTGGACACAGATTATCATGAGGATTTCGAGGATCTGAGGGTCAGCCTGCAGGTAACATTCCATGGGTGCCCCCAGCAGGAAGTCCCCATTCTGTGTGGAGGCAGGGGAGTGTCTCCTGTTTAAACAGTGGCTTCCTTTTGGTGAGCGTTTGCTCTGTGCCAGGCACGTGTGAAGCACTTTTCAGAAATTATTTCAGGGATTTCACAATAATCCTTATGTTTTTATCCCATTTCACAGAGGACACAACTGAGATTCAAGTAAGTCAGATAACATGCGTAACGCCTAAAGACACTGGGAAGTGTCCGAGATAGAACCACATCCAGACGAACAGGCTCCAGACCTGGAGATTCCACCGGCATCCAGATACTGTTTTCTCAAGAACTCCAACTACGGGAATTTTGAGAACTTGGGAGCTTAAGCGAAGCTTCTTTGGGATCACTCTGGCTAAGACTGTGTAAGGAGAGCAGGTGGAGGTAGGTCATATTGAAGTGGGGGAACCACTTGGTCTCCTGATGAAATACAGGGGGTAATATTTTTTTTAATTAAAAAATTTTTTAATTCCTGTACAGTTAACAGACAGTGTTTTATTTGTTTTAGATGTGCAATAGAGTGTTTCAGCAATTCTGTACATTACTCAGTGCTGGTCAGGATAAGAACGCTCTTCATCCCCTTCACCTATGTCACCCATCCCCCACCCACTGCCTCTCTGGTAACCATCTGTTTATTCTCTCTTATAAACAGCCTGTTTTGCAGTTTGTCTCCTTCCCCTGCTTTGCTTTGTTTCTTAAATTCCATATATGAGTGAAATCATACAGTATTTATCTTTCTCTGACTGACTTGTTTTGCCTAGCATTATACTCTCTAGATCCATCGACATTGTTGCGAATGGCAAGATTTCGTTTTTTTGTGGCTGAATAATATTCCATTGCATATAGATACATCACATGTTCTTTACCACTTGTCTATCAGTGGACATGGAACAATTTTTTTTTTAATGAAGATTTATTTATTTATTTGAGAGAGAGAGAGAGCACAAGTGTGCATGGGGGGAGGGGGAGAGGGAGAGGGAGAGAGAGAATCTCAAGCAGATTCCACACTGAGTAGGGAGCCTGATGCAGGGCTCAATCCCACAATCCTGAGACTGTGAACTGAGCCAAAACCAAGAGCTGGACGCCCAGCTGACTGAGCCACCCAGGTGCCCCAATGGGGACAATATTCTAAATAGATCATCATCAGCCCTACTATACATCATGGGCTTACTGTCAGGAAACCCAAGTTCAAGTCCCTACTCCACTACTAGCTCATGGTGTGACCTTGCGTGGTTGCTAATCTCCCACTGGACACAGGGCCTCCATGTTCTCATCTGAGGCCAGGAGATTTGACTGGACGAGTCTAAAGTTCCTCTCAGCTTTAAAATGCTGGGATTCCACGTGTTATCCCTCCCAGAGATGTTCATGGGATGGAACAAAAGGACTTTGTTGTTGTCTCAGAGAGGAATTTTGCCAATCAGGGGATCTCTCCCACTGTTCCGGCCTCATCTGGAGTTGCTGCCTGCCCAGGGGCTGCGTTCTTCCCGGGCGAGGCTATGGCCGCAGATGGTTAAGGAGCACGCCTTACCTTCCTCCAGGCAGACTTAGGATCCAGCTCTGCGGGCAGCTGTGACTCACCGTGGATTATGAAAGCACTCAAGAACAGGCGGCATTGCGTACATGCTGGCAGCCGAGACCTCTCCCATCCGATTCACTCTTTTTTTTTTTTTTTTAATCCTTCTTTTGGATACAAGCTTCTTTGAGTTCATCTTTGGACTGGAAACGGAAGCATTATTGGAGAACAGGCAGAACGGGAATTGCCCATCAATTGGGGAGATCCCAGCCCTTGAAGGGAGGCTGGGCTTTGATTGTGGAATCCCTAAGCCTTGATCTTGCATGCCCAAGCCCTGAGTTACCGCCCTCCACACCTCCCCACTCCCTGCCATCTGCGTGGCCCACCTCCCCTCCCCAGATGACCCCCAAGGCAGCCCCATGACTGTCAGGAGCTTCAGACAGAAAAATGAGGCCCAGAGAAGGGACTGTCCCTGGGCACATGGAGTGAGGAAACATGTGAGCTTGCTTGTGTGTGTGGGGAAGTGGGTGGACAGGAATATGTGTCGGGATTCTGCAACTGGGGCAATAGCCACAATAGCGCTTCCTCGGGGGAAAGGACGGAAGCCCACTTCTCAGACTCCTTCAGGCGGATGGCCCACATCCCCCTCAGCTGCCGCTCCAAGGGAAAACTGGAGTTTAGCTCTAAGCTGTCTCCCCATCCTCGTTGCCTGGCCGTCTCCTCTGTCAAACGTTTGTTCTACTGGTCAGGCCTCGTTCCTCGGAGCTCCCCTCCGCCGCTGTGCTCCTCATCCCTCCCTACGAACTACAGAGCCCACCGGACCCATCACTCTTTTCTGTCTTTCCTTTTGCAAATTTCCTGAATGCACCAATCTGTCCCCACTGCCTCCACCCCTTCCCTCCCGTCTGTGGTCCAGTCTACAGAGCAAGGAACTGTCCTCTTGGTCCCTCGTGACCTTCTCACTGCTCAGTCCCAGCGCCTTTTTTTAGTCCTCATCCAATTTAACCTCTTGGCCACGTGTGACATGCCGGCCAGCTGCTCCCTCTTCTGTCTCTCCCCTTGGCTTCTGTGACCCATCCCTTTTACTGCTCCAGCTACCTCTCAGGAAGAATCACCTCCTTCCTGGTTTCTTTCTCACTGTTTTCTCTTCCCGGGTCTGGGCGCCCCATGTGTGTCCGCACACGTGCATTTGTGGGTGGGCGGTATTGATTCCCTGCTCAATACAGCACCTGGCGTATTGAAAACAGTTATTAGCTGTTCATTACCAGACAGTTTACCCCCTTATAGATGGAGAGGACAGTAGCCGAGAAACCTAGGCGATTGTCTTAATTAGGACCCAAAAGATGGAGTTGATAATAAGTCCCTGATTTCTTTTGCCTGTTCCATAACTGCCTGTATAGATTCGCAAATGTTGCTCTTCTTCAGTCCCTGGCTGTTCCTCTCTGGCAAATCCTTGTTGCCCTGAATGCAGATCCCCTCAAGTGTAGGCACGAGTAGCTTGTGTTCACTGACCCGCATAGGAGTACAGGCGCCATTCAGCTCTCATCCTGTTGCCTCAGTCTTGCTGAAATCATTGTCTCTGTAGTTCACTGCTAAAGCAGTCTGGTCTCAACGTGCACCAGGACTGCCAAATGGATTCAGAAGTCAGGGAGAAGGCGTCTCGGTGCCAGCGACCAGATGAGCACAGGGCCCACCAGCTTCAGCCAGGGCATTTGCTGGCCCCTGGTGCCGGGAGGACCTGGGTGACCTGAAGACTGGCTTTTAGCTTCCAGGGTTGGGTTACCGAGGGCCACCTCCTCAGCAGCCCTGTGCCCGCAGCCACTCGGTGGTACATATGCATGTGTATGTGTGTGTGCGTGTGTGTGTGCGCACGCGTGTAACTCTCCCTTTGGTGGGTTCAGGGACCTTGTGTCATTTCTCAAGATGTTATTTATTAGCCAAAAAGCATTCCTGGGCCAGAGTCAGGGGCTCAGTGTTGCAGTCACTCAGCAACATGTCTGTAGCTGAGGGGTAGGGAAACCTCCTAATGATTACACCCATACCAAGTGGGAGCGAGTCCCGATGCAGCCCTGGAGAGAGGAAGTATGCCAGACGCCCCCCACACAAGGTCACCTGGCTCATATGTGGTATTTGTAGGAGGTCTGCCTGACCCCGGGCTGGGTCCTCTCTTCCATGCCCACGTGCCTTTTTCAGAAAAAGGGACACACTGAGGCCCCTGGGTAACAAACAAGGGGCCTTACGAATGTGAGTTCTATGTCCGCACCTTCCCGAGGCTGCAGTGCAGACGTGATCCTAGTGAGCGTGCCTGGGGACACGCACGGGGATGTACCCCGGGGAACGAAATGCCTGGCCCTGGAAAGCGAGGATGGCCAATCACGGCCGGGAGAGTGGCTTTAGTGGGTATGCGGGGAGATCCACGTCGGTGTGGGAAGGCTGGGCACCAGCTCTGGAATTGTAAGCATGTTCCTCTCAGTTTCCCCATCTTACTATGAGAGGTTGGGGGAGATGATCTTGAGGTTCCTAACTTTCAGAAGGGGTTTTCCTGTGGTGTCAAGCTCTCCCCCCGAGTCAAGTACTACTAACAAATTCCAGTAAGCACATGGTATCTTTCTTTTTTTTCTTTTTAATCTATTTATAATGTATAATTCAGTGGTTTTTCGTATGAGTGTAAGGTTGTGCAACTATCACACAGTTAGGAGCTGCCGAACTGTCTTCCATAGAAGCTCATGGTATCTTACATGTGTGTGACACACTTCCTTAACACTTTTCACTGCGCCTTCCCATGCAGAAGTGTGACTCGGTTTATCTTGTTTACATAGCACTGTCTTTTTCATGCTCCATGGTAATTGAGTAATTAATTACTTACGGCACCTTCCCTCTGCTGCGCTCCAGGTGGAACACCCACTGCTTCCGTGACCGGCATTTTTCTACCTACAGACCTCAAGGAGAGCAACCAGCAACCAGGAGACCAACCAGTGTCCATCGAGGACAGGCAAGAACTGGTCTGGGAAGAGGTATGTGGTCAGCAGGCACTGAAGGCTCCAGAGCGTGGCAGTCAGGGAGGGCAGCCTGGAGAAGTAGCTCAGGCTGGGGGCCTGCGGCTGGCTCTGGTCTGGCCCATGCAGTGTTTTAGGAAATTCAAAACAGTTGCTAAAATTGAAAACCAAGACATTGCACATTAGAAGTCAGTATTTGGGGCTTCTGTGGAAAACTGAGAGGATGCTGTTGAAAAGCGGAAGGGGCTGTATTGAGTCGGTACTCCCCCTTGAGCCCCTTCGGCTAGAGGGTCCTTCTTGGGGAGCACACACTGGCCAGCCCAGCCCAGACCCAGTCCATCTGCTTCACTTATCCTGTCACCAGCACTGTGGCCACCTTCCCTGAGTGCTCAGCCCACTGTGACAGGATACATACGGGCCAAGTCATGCTCCACAGGTGGTTAAATTTCCCACATGTGACACAGCGATCAGACCCAAACTCAATTGGACCTCAAATGGGCTGCCGAAAGGTGTGAGATTTTGGACATAGTGGTGGATCTGATTTTCCAGAGTTGGCTAGGAAAGTAGACCCTCTCTGCTGGGATCATCTGTCACATGTCAGGCAGTGTTCTAAACATTTTAATTGCCAC
This sequence comes from Mustela nigripes, assembly GCF_022355385.1. Lineage (NCBI taxonomy): Eukaryota > Metazoa > Chordata > Mammalia > Carnivora > Mustelidae > Mustela > Mustela nigripes. Next base: position 49,549,319 of record NC_081563.1, on the reverse strand, counting down.
AACCCCCTGGTCCGTGAAGCAGCTGCAGACACCCCCACCTCATGCTTGCAGAAACAGAGACACAGAAAGGTGAAGCAAGTTGCTCTGTGTCACACAGCCAGGGCATGGCAGGGCTGGGATGGGAACCCAGGCAGTCTGACTCCAGAGGGGCATATTCCCGATTACCCTGCTGCTCCACACCCTCCCCGCCCCCTGCCCCAGCCAGGTCAGACATCTTGGAGTCTGTCTTTTCATTTGTGAGAGCCCTACCAGTCATCCCTGCCTCATAGGGAGGAAATGAGATGCTGTGTGAAGACATTTGATAAATTGCAGTGTGCTCCATAAATGTTAGTTGTTACTGGTAATTACTATAACCTGCAGGTCAGGATTCACGCCAGAAGCTCATGGCTGAGTCTGCCTATCTTGTCAGTCTCTCTCCAGCTGTGGCTCGGTGGCCACTGGGTGGGGAGAGAGTGTCACTAGCACGGTTTCTTGGAAGTTCCGACATGTGTGAACAGGAAATCGATTAAGGACTACACAACGGGGAGGAAGCTGAGGCGTGGGTGGGGTTTTCAAAGGCACGATCTCCCGTTTACTTCAAAACCCCTTCCTCCCACCGCGGAGTTAAGCCCACCTAAGGTTGCTGTTTCTTGCTGGGAGGTCCAGGCTTGCCCACAGCCACCACGGAGAACAGGAGGGTTCACACGCCACCTCTCTGAGCAGTTCCCAGAGCATCTAGATACAGACGTCCAGTTTGCAGACTGCATGCAGAAGCTGACCAAGAGACTAAGGGGGTGCTGCAACTCAGCTCCTGCTCTGTTCGCAAGTCGTGTGTCTTGGCGTGGGCTGCTTCTGCAGAAGGATGTGCCGTCTTTCTCTTTGTACAGAGGTGCCGCCTGAGAGTCTCTGGTGCATCTACTCAATTGGTCTGCCTGCCGGGGGTGCTGTTTTCCATTCATACAATGACCCCATGCGGGCTGGAGAGGACCCTGGCTGTGCACCCTAACGAGTCAGAGGACAGACTCCTTTGCTGCTCAGTGACTTGACCCTTACTTCCAGCTCCCAGGTTTCCTCCACAGAGTTCATGGCTGCCCTCTATGGCAGGCTCACAGTGCTCCCTCCATCCGGCCCATATTCTCCCATGACTCTGTGCTGTTCATTCCCCTTCCCTCCCTCTGTCTGATCCAAGGCAAGGTCATCCAGAGCCAACTCCCAACATTCCAGATTGAACCCAATTTGTTTTCCCTTTGGCCTCTGTTCCTGGGTTCCCTTCCTGGTCGCCTCCTAAGACCCCTGCCTCTCTGCCTATACTCGCTTGTTGCCCAGCCCACAGACTGGAGAATTCTCCTAAATTCCAGAGCTCAGTTGCAGATTCCTGGCTGCAGAAACCTAATTGGCCAGACTCCCAAATGCTGCATGGTTGAAACTGCCTGCACTCTTTCCACCTGTGGGCCTAACCCCTGCTTTGTTTGCTACTTGGTCCCACCAGAGCTGGAGGCTGCCTGTGACCGTGAGACCCAGCCTCACCTGCCTGGATGAGCATCTGGGATCAGGCTGGGCCAGCGGGTTACTTCCTCAGTAGCATCCCACCTTAAGGGTGAAGTTAGGCTGGTTCAGACACTCCTAAAGGACTGTCTCGTGAGTAAATAAATAGTCATGCTCAGACAGGTCCAGAGTGATGACCCACTGGGGAGCAAAGGTTCTTTAACCGTGTGTGTCCCAGCACCTTGAGGAAATCTACACATGACGCCAGAACAAGGAGGTGCTTAGTAAAGTTACTGAATCTTTTTGGCTGTCAATACTGCAGCCCTTCTTATCAGAAGATGATTCAGAATTTCTGCAGGTGGGTGTGGTGACAGCTGGGGGGATTAAAAAAATCTCCCCTCCTTCTTCTGTTCCCTCCCCCCATTAGAGGCATATACTTTGGGGATCGCTGCCCTGGAGTTTCTTAGTTGCCTTCAGCTCAAATGGGACAAGCTCTAGGTATGAGAAGGGATAGGTTTCTCTATCTCTAACTTGGTGTTTTCTGTACCATCTCTGGTGATATCTGCCTTTATTCCTATCAGCTTGTCTTCCTGCATCAGCAGATGGTTTTGGAGGACTGAGGTGGATGGATCCGAAACTTGGCACAAGTTCAGGCTGGCTCTGACGTCTCCAAGACTGAGCTGACCTGGCTTGGAGACTTGGCATCCCTTAACCGCCTCTCATCAGACTCAAACTGGCCAGGAATCCCCCAGGCCAGTTGTCCTGGGAAAGGTGGAATGTTCCATGCTGCCAGAGGTTCTGGAAGCTTCCCGGATGCCACGATCCCACTTTACAACCCAGGAATGCCCAGAGCGATACTGGAATAGAAGGTCAAGCTTGGGGATGTCAGGGGTGTTGGTTCTAACATTTCCTAGGACCTCCCCTTATCCGCAGGGGCAGACAGGAAGGGACTCATTATCCCTGCTAATACTCTGGTCCAGGAAGTGACAGAGCACTTCAGAGGGCCAAGCCAGATGGGAAGCCAGAAATCCAGCTGCCCGGCACCCCTCCTCTTGAAGTCTTTGGAGGGGTCCCTCTGCGGCTTCATGAGGCAGCTGGGCTCCCTCCAGTGACCTCAGCAGCCAGGGTTGTGCAAGTCTTGCCGGCTCCCGCCCACACCCACGCCCTACGCAGCCTGGCAGGGCCCTGACTCATCCCCATGTGATTGGACAACCAGTTTTTGGAGACTGACCTTGGCAAGGGGAGCAGTGAGGCGGGGTTTGGGGCTGACTGGGAAAGCATCCACCATGTGTCAGGGCTAGGCTCACAGAGGAGGGTGACTGTGAAGTGGGAGACAATGGACTATTCTGTCTTCTTCCTCTTCTTCCCTCATTCAACCCCCTCTCCCTCTGGGACCCAGGGCCCACATGCTGCTGCCCCCCCTCACTCAGTGATCAGATCTACCAGGTGCCCCACCTGGGCCAAGGCTGGGTGCTGAAGACTCTGTGTCCAGTTTTCCTCTCTGAGGCTCCCTCACTGGACCCCTGCTCTGTGCCTCACCTCTCTGTGAGCCCCCACCTCTCCAAGGAACTCACCCCTCCTGGGGCCCCTCCTGGGCCCCTCCTCTCCTGCCCCTAAGCCTCTGAGCTCCCCCACTGGTCAGCATGTCTCTTGGTGCCCCTCATGCCCTCACCAACCCCTGCAATCCCTCCCCCCCAACCACACTCCTTTTTTGGTGTCCTGATTTATACACGCGCTGGTAGCTCTTAGGCAGTGATAAACTGGGTAATTCTACCTACTGAAGAAAACCATATGTTGCTGTCTTTCCCAGTAGCATCTGTATCCCCTAAATGTAAGAACTGAAAAAAAAATCTGTGGTAGGATTTCAGACATTAGCAATAGGTCATGGGCGGGGTGACACGGGATTTGCTGCTAGAGGAGTCTTCCTATTCACTATCAAATCATGCTTTGAAGGGAGGGAATTATCTAGATTGCCATAGGAACGGTCCTTTGTTCCTGATACCTGGCCCATCTCTTCAGGCTTCTCAAACTCAGAGACAGACCAGCAACACATGCGTTCAAAAGGGGGTCCTCATGCAATATTGGCTCATGTGTGTTTGAGGTCTGGTAAAATTTTCAGTGTTTTTCCCATGTGTTGAAATCGGTGTATCACTGACTCTGACTTTTCAGTCAGATGCTCTCAGTCTGAACAGATTTCGGGTGAGAAAGAAAAGCAGAAAAGTAGCACCATCCTATAAGCCTAATAGTAACATTTTTTTTTAAGTTTTCTCTATTTATTTATTATTTATTTCTTTTCAACGTAACAGAATTCATTGTTTATTCACCACACGCATTGCTCCATGCAATCCATGCCCTCCATAACACCCACCACCTGGTTCCCCCAACCTCCCACCCCCCACCCCTTCAAAACCCTCAGGTTGTTTTTTAGAGTCCATAGTCTCTCATGGTTCATCTCCCCTTCCAATTTCCCTCAACTCCCTTCTCCTCTCCACCTCCCTATGTCCTCCATGTTATTTGTTATGCTCCACGAATAAGTGAAGCCATATGATAATTGACTCTCTCTGCCTGACTTATTTCACTCAATATAATCTCTTCCAAGATGCCCTTCAACGGACGAATGGATAAGGAAGATGTGGTCCATATACACTATGGAGTTTTATGCCTCCATCAGAAAGGATGAATACCCAACTTTTGTATCAACAATAGTAACATTTTTAATTTGAAGTTGAGTGAGAATTTCAGAGGAATGTTCAATATAGACAAAAGGTTTGAAGTTGAGTGATAAAGGGCTAGAAAACACCTTATAAGAATATATATAAATGTTCCATTGAATCTGGGCAAATTCTTAGAAGTGAATCTGATTATTACTTGGGGCTCACCTGTGAAGGCTAACACAGCTGCAAACAGAAAAACTGGGAATGGCCTGCATATGTGTTAATGTGCCTGACCACTTAGTGATAAAAATGCTGAGGGATCGCTAATCAGTAATTTTGACAACCGCTCTGCTCCTGTTTTACTCAGGAGAAAAACGGGATTTTGCCAAAGGATGACTTACACTGCAAGATTCCCGAATGGTATGTGAATGTGGAACTCCAGCTGGCAGGCCCCATGGTGGTGGGAGGCCCAGCACCTGGATGCGACAGCTGCTGCCCAGTCCCCGCCCAGGATGGCTGCTCAGTCTGTGTAGTTTGGGGTTTGGGTGGCATTTATGATCTGAGGCTTAGAAAAGTCAGAGAATGCTGTGAAAGACGCCCAGCAGCCTGGAGACTACCTAGCTTTAACCGCAGGCACTGCCGCTGCTCAGATGCTGTGCCCCGTGTGTTTTCTGGGGCCATTATTTATTTATTTACTTTTAAAAATATTTTATTTATTTATTTGACAGAAAGCGAGAGAGAGAGAGAGAGCAAGAGAGAGAGAGAGACAGCAAAAGCAGGAAGTAGAGGGAGTAGGAGAGAGAGAAGCAGGCTTTCCCCGGAGCAGGCAGCCCGATGCGCAGCTGGATCCTAGGATCCTGGGATCATGACCTCAGCCGAAGGCGGACACTTAACCAGCTGAGCCACCCAGGCACCCCATCCTGGGGCCATTGTTGGTGTTTGGGCTGCAACGTTAGACCCAGTTAGGATGTGGCTGAGTGTGTAAAATCACATAAAATATCACTCATCGCTCAGCACATCTTAGGCACTAAAGAAGCATTCACTTTTTATTAATTTTATTATCTAGAGAAAAATCTCAGCTAGAAATTGTATTGGACTGTTAGTAAAAGACTGTAAGTAACTGTGGTTTAAACAAAATATGTTGTATTATTATTTTTGTTGTACAAGAGATGTCCAGAAGTATGAAGCCCCAAACTGGCATGAGGGACCCATACCAGTTACTCTGTCCATCTGCCTTGTGTCAGCATCTCTAGGCTGCTCATGGTCTAACACAGCTGCTGAAGATCCAGCCATCATGTGTGTGTTCAGGCAGGAAGCAGGAGGAAGTAGGGAGCAATCCCCAGCTGCCTGCCCCTCTAGAAAGAATTTTTCTGTGCATTGTTGCCGCCCCCCCCCAACAACTTCTACTCACATTTCCTTAGCTAAAATAATGTCATGTAGCCAGAATTTTAAATAGTGATCAAAACTGTAGTTACTCCAAATAAGATTAGAGTTGCGTTACTCAGGAAGAAGAGGAGAGTGGTACTAGTTGGGTAGGAAAACAGTGGTTGCTTCCTAGTCATATCCAAGAAAGGAGGTTGTCCTTACAAAAAAAGCTTGATTGGTTACTTTTATGTGTTGAGCATTTGGGAGGTGGTAAGTGGGTGAAAAGTATCTGTAGAAACACAAAGGCCACTGATGAAGCTGTGATCAGGTTTTGAATTTAATATGGCACTTTATGAATATGAATACCTTTATGAATTTCTTTGATCATTAATCTGATCTAATCTGTTTGGTAAGCTTTAAAAATAATATCTGAGAATAATTCTTTTTTTTTTAAAATTTTATTTATTTATTTGTCAGAGAGAGAGAGCACAAGCAGACAGAGGCAAAGAAAGAAGCAGTCTTCCCGCTGAGCAAGGAGCCCAATGCAGGGCTTGATCCCAGGACTTTGGGATCATGACCTGAGCCGAAGGCAGCTACCTAACTGACTGAGCTACCCAGGAGTCTCATTAGCTGAGAAGAATTCTTTCTTTCTTTCTTTCTTTCTTTTTTTTTTTAAAGATTTTATTTATTTATTTGACAGGCAAAGATCACAAGTAGGCAGAGAGGTGGGCAGAAAGGGAGAGGAAGGGAAGCAGGCTCCCTGCTAAGCAGAGAGCCCTATGCAGGGCTCAATCCCAAGACCCTGGGATCATGACCTGAGCCAAAGGCAGGGGCTTTAACCCACTGAGCCACCCAGGAACCCCAGCTGAGAAGAATTCTTGATTAACAGCTGTTAGTACAGCATCTCTCATTTTCTTTTTTTCTTTCTTTCAAGATCTAATTATTTGAGAGAGAGAGAGAGAAAAAACACAAGAGCAGGGTGAGGGACAGAGGGAGAATCGGACTCCCCACTGAGTAGGGAGTCCAGTTCAGGGCCTGATCCTGGGGCTTTGGGATCATGACCTGAGCCGAAGGATGATGCTTAACCAACTGAGCCACCTAGGTGACCCAATCTCTGACTTTTTTTTTTTTTTAAAGATTTTATTTATTTTTTGAGAGAAAGAGAGAAAGCATGAGTGGGGGGAGGAACAGAAGGAGAGAGAGAAGCAGACTCCATGCAGAGCTCAGAGGCTGATGTGGGGCTTAATCCCAGGACCTGAGATCACTACCTGAGCTGAAATTAAGAGTTAGATGCTTAACCAACTGTGCCTCCCAGGTGCTCCAATCTCTCACTTATTTTAAATAAAATATGTATGAAATCAGGGCAGGGAGTGGTGTGGGGAAACTTAAAACCACCCCCCAAAACTAAGTCTAATGGACAGCATAAACCAAAATTTTAGAGGAATCCTCAACATAGACAAATAAAGGTTAAGACATCCCTTCCCCTCATTCAGATCATGAAAGTGAACATACATGAAAAACACAAGACTCTTCAGACCTCAACACTGTTTACCTCTTGATTCAAAGACCCAACCACCATTCTGCTGTGGGGTCCTGTAAGATAACCAAGGTTGATTCTCCTCCTCTTTTCTTGTCATCTCTGTGCGTCTAAAGACCACAAGTCCTCAAGAGTTAATTAGGCAGTAAGTAGTGAGATGGCGTGTGTGTGTGTGTTGTGTGCATGCGTGCGCATGTATGTTGAGAAACCCTGGGGTCGGGGCTGGCCTTAGTACCTACATCCTGGGAGAGAAATCCCTAGAGGTAAAAAGCTATTGAAGTTGGCATGAGAGAAAGAGTTCTGTTGGAACCAGGGAGAACCGTAGCTTTTCAAGAATCAAATCCGTTCAGAGTCTCAGGTGCAGGGTTTAAATGGATGAACACCCACTGGAATCGGGACTGGGCTGAATGTTACGTACTCCAACCTGCCCTTCAGCTGTGGAACTGAGAATGGAGTTTGACCTTCACGCAAATAGAAATGGAGCCCGGGGAAATCTACACACCTTATCTGTTGTCAGAATACTGAGTTTAAGTAGGTTTTACCATTTAAAAATGATTTAAATATGACTGAGAGGCAGTATAGCATCAGTACTATGGAGCCAGACTGTCTGGGTTCAAATCCTGACTCCACCAATTATAGTTCTGTGACCTTGGGCAAGTTACCTAACTTTGGTGTCTCAGGATTCACATCTATAAAATGAAGTTAATAATTCTTTCTTCATTGTTGTTTTGAGGATTACATGAGTCAATACATGAGAAGTGCTTTAGGACAGTACACAGTAGCACTCCATAAATGTGATCTATAGTATGGTGATGAGAATTATGATTAAAGAGGAAAGAATTTAATATAGAACCTGTAAATAAATGACAGAAACAAGCGAAAGAAAATAGGCGGAGGATTCAGAGGCCAAATATATCTTTAGAATAATGTACTACAGGCTCCAAAAGAAAATTTCAGGAAGCCGCTTGGTATCTTCAGTCGAGTAGAAGAGATGGTCTTTAGGAAACAGGACAGAAACCCATGAAGAGATAAGCAAATGAGATAACAAAATTTAAACATGCACAGAGAGCCAATGAAGAACAGAACTGATAATACAGGAGCAAAACAAGAGAGAAGCTTGATGACCCTCTTTCCTTTAGATTGAGACCTTCAGGGATGCTTGTACCCTATGAGTGGGTTGAATCAGAAATAAATAGGCCTTTAGAGGGACAGCAACTCAAGTTTAATTATTCATCCTCCAAAATTGGATTTATATAATCCCAGGTTACTAGCGCTTCTAGGCACATGGCAAAAGTAACATAAATTCACACTGGAAAAAGATAAAATTAAAGGTTTAGATCACTAGGAAGGTACAACAATACCAAATAGCTATGAACCTAATAGTATTATAAAATATTTCGAGCTGAGCAATAATAAAAATAATGTATGTTCATAGCTGTGGATATGTAGATAAAGCTGTGCCTAGAGGGAAATATATATACATACATATAAATATATGTATAAATATATAAATAATGGATATAAATAATATGGATGTAAGTATTTACATAAATGTATTATTTATTAAATAACATGTACTAATAGGAAATTAATTTATTTAACATATAAAATATTATGTTAATATTATGTCTATATAAATAAGGGTAATATGGAAGAAATTAACTAACAGTATCAAGATTTGTTATAAAACTATAGCAATGAAGATTTTGTGGTATTGACTTCAGAATGGCCAAATTTATCAATAGATTAGAATAGATTATCAATAGATTAGTCCATATAGTGCTTGGATATTTGAATACCGACTTGGAAAAAGATTAATATTAATTTCTGTCTCACACAAAAACAAAAATAAAATTCAGTTAAACTATTCTTTTAAAAGAAAGGCAGAACAATAAATTTCCTAGAAAATAGTGTAAATGTAGGATAAATATATACTATATTTAATATTATATATTATATATATTATCCTTAATATATAATACATGTAACATAATATCTATAATATTATATATAATAATAATAATAAATAAAAATAAAGTAGTATAAATGTAGAAAATAGTATAAATTATAAATAAATCAATCATGATCTCAGGATATGGAAAGACTTCTTAGAAGATTAAAAAGCACTAACTAGGGGCACCTGAGTGGCTCAGTGGGTTAAGCCTCTGCCTTCGGTTCAGGTCATGATCTCAGGGTGCTGGGATCGAGTCCCGCATCGGGCTCCCTGCTTCCCCCTCTCTCTCTGCCTGCCTCTCTGACTACTTGTGATCTCTGTCTGTCAAATAAACAAATAAAATATAAAAAAAAATAAAAAGCACTAACTATAAGGAATCTATTTACTAATACATTAAAATAAAAAGTTCTGTTAATCAAAAATAACATTAAAAAAATAAAAAAGGGAGCCAAAGAAGGGGAATATATTTAATACATATGACTAACAAAGGGCTTTTTTATATATACATACATATATATTCATATGTAAAGATCACCTATTAAGATTCATATATAAAGATCTAGGGTTCCCAGGATCTTATGATGTGTTTATCTTCAGTTTAGTAGATAATGATAAACCTTTCCAAATGGGTTTTCCAAAATGAGTACCAAATGGAACCTTAAAGTGAGGTAGCCTGGAGCAAAAGTTGTTAGTAACAGAAATACATGAAAGGCTAAGCTTAGTTAGAAATTCTGAGATCAGGGGGCCAGCAACTAGAGAAGACCCAGAAAACACCAAAGAAATGGTGTTTCTGTGGCAGAATGTAAGATAGGAATGAGGGAACTAAATATAGTGAAGTGGAAATAAAAGTTAAAAAGGGTTAAAGAGAAAATAGTAAATGTAAGAAAGAGTCAAAAGAGATACAGCAGAATCATAACTGATTTCCCCAAAAAAGAAAATCAAAATAGTGTTAAAGAAAAAGAAATTTAAATATAATAGAAGAAAGGGAGGTGGTTTCTTAAAAATTAAACGTACACTTGCCATATGACCCAGCAGTCCTATCCACTCTTAGATAATAATTATCTAATTATTATCTAATAATAATAGATTGTTATTATCTGTAATAATAATAATAGATTATTAAAAACAACTGCACCCCAATATTTATAGCAGCCATGTCCACAATAGCCAAAGTATGGAAAGAGCCCAGATGTCTATCAACAGATGAATGGATAAAGAAGATGTGTGTGTGTGTGTGTGTGTGTGTGTGAATATATGAAACAGAATATTACTCAGGCATCAAAAATGAAATCTTGCCATTTGCAATGATGTGCATGGAGCTAGAGGGTATTATGCTAAGCAAAACAAGTCAATCAGAGAAAAATAATGATCATATGATCTCACTTTTATGTGGAATTTAAGAAACAAGGCAGAGGATAATAGAGGAAGAGAGGAAAAAATAAAAGAAGATGAAACCAGAGAGGGAGACAAATCATAAGAGACTAGTAATTGGGAAACAAACTGAGGATTGCTGGAGGGGATGGGTTGGGGCTGGGGTACCTGGGTGATGGACATTAAGGAGGCACATCGGGAAGCCTGCTTCTCTCTCTCTCTGCCTGCCTCTCTGCATACTTGTGATCTCTCTCTCTGTCAAATAAATGAATAAAATCTTTAAAAAAAAAAGATTTTGACAGTGATAGTGGAAAAATTTTCATTCTCAGCACTTTAAACATATTTTTAAACTACATTAAAAAAAAAGTATGATACTGTTGTAGAAATAGGCAGCAGATTAGTGGAACAGAACAGCCTGTATGTGTGTGTGTGTGTGTGTGTGTGTGCGCGCGCGCGTGTGTTTGTATCTAATAAGGGTGACAAATCAGTGTGAAAAAGCACTGATTATTTAATACAAAGAACTAGAATAAATATTAGTGCCATGTACCTGAAGTTGACAAAACTTCTCCTGTAAGGGTCAGATAATAAATATTTAAGCCTTTGTGAGCTATATCATCTCTGTCACAACTACTTAACTGCCACTGTAGTATGAAAACAGGCAAAGGGACAATACATAAACAAATGAATGTCGCTGTGTCCCAATAAAACTTTATTTACAAAGATAGGCAGCTGGCTGGATTTAGCCTGAGGGCTATAGTTTGTTGACCAATGTCATATACCACAAACACACTAGAAGAAAGTTAAATGGATAACTTCATTATCTTGGGAAGAAGAAGACTATCATAAGGCAAAAACAAAAACCAGAAAACAAAGGAAAAAATGATAATCTAATCATTTAATAAAAACTTTTCCACATTAAAAAAATTAACAAACATATATATCAAATGAAAAACAGGAGAAACATTTGTATATAGAAAGAACTTTTACCAATCAATAAGGAAAAGGTCCACTAATTGAGTAGAAAACTGAACATAAGCATTTATTTTATAAAAGAAAAAGTATAATTGACTTTGAATTCATTCTAACACCTTGGAAACAACAGAACACAGAGAACTGTATGAAACATTTGAGATTAATACAACTAACAAGTACGACTGCTTGCTTTTACTCAACTGGCACCTGATAGTAGAATTAAATTGAACAAGAGAGATCACCCAAAACAGATTTTAACAGACAAGATTAATTAACATGAGGTAGGGGTGGGGTCAGGGTTAAGATGTGAAGCAAAGAAACAGAAATTGTGCTTTGGGCTGAGAATTTAAACACTGAATAAAAGAGACATTTTCAATTAGGATTCTAACCGATAGCAAATGGAAATTTTCTGAAAGAGCTTGTCTTTCAGACAAGCTGGCTGCCTGAAGGGCTGTTCCTTCACTGAACCATCACAAACAAGTACCTTGTGGTGAGGAGACAGGTCTCAGGGATCCAGGTCTCAATCTCTGCTCTAAATAATGTAAGAGTAAGAATGCATGAGAATTGCTTTTGAGAAGAGCTGCTAAAGAAGTAACAGTTGGAAATCTGATTGTCCTTAATTATGAACTGTCAGCTTTATGTCAATAGCACGTTCTAATCTCTAGGAAGAGCCAGTGAACCCCTCTGCCAATCCTTTTCACATACACACTGGAGGAGGAAAAGGAAGACCAAGAGGAAGAGGAAGAAGAAGAAGAAGAAGAGAAACGTTGATATGGGTCAAAGCCAAGGAAACATTTGGGCCATAGTGGTAAATCAATAAAGGATTAAAAGCTTTTCTGCATTAGTTCCTTTTTCCTGTTGATATTTCTTTAGGTTCTTTCTTTTGAGACCTCCTGGCTCTTGGCCCTTTTCCTCTACAGCAGCCATATTAATGAAAAACTCTGCCCTGGGGTGAGCCTTGGTTGGCTTTGCTCTAGAATTTTAGAGAAAAACACTCCTTCCTGGGTCAAGATTAAGTTCAGATCAGGAGTAAGGTTGGGTCTGGAGTTAGCCTGGGCTTTGGGGTAAGGTGTCTGAAAGATTCATGCACGGCCTGGCTGAGCTCACAAAATTTAGGAAATCCAAGTGGGGATTTAGAGCCAAACTTTCCTTGTGAATCACATGTTTTGCTTATTTTGTCAAGAATTTATGAAAGAGTTGAGCAGCTGACCATAAATTTGGCGATTTGGTTACAGGAATCTCTCTCTCACTTTCTGCAGGGGAAGAGTTACACTATATGACCATAATAGTTTGCTGACAGTTGTCTTCGATATTGCAAAAAACAGATGCAGAGAACTATTTGAGAGAAAGGATTAAGAAAATGGATCCTCTTGAGGAAATAGAAGGAAGTCAATCCACACTTGACATTTGAGAACACGCAAGTGAGTCTAGATTGTAGAAAAATATCATAACCTATATGAAAATACTTGATACATGGGCAAATAAAGCTGTCATGCATGACTTTCTTTGGGAAGCTGGTGGACATGGTGTATATGATGGAAAAAAGTTCTGGAAGCACAGAGAAGGTGAGGACCAATTGGAGAGAGAAAATCTTATCTGCTCTGGGGAAGGCAGAGTGTACAGAAAAGAAAGGGACATCCAAGGAGTTCCTGTAATTATTCTTTCTCTCTCCTGAATAATCAGTTTCTCTTTCTCTTTCCATCCAGCAATTCTCCCAATGTCATATGAGCATATCATAGGGTATCTCTCATCTTAAAAACAAACAATAGCAAAATCCTCTTCTAGTCACTCTTTATCACATTGGTGCCTTTCTCAAAGCACTTGCTACTTGAAATGTTCTTATGTGTATCACCGTTTGCATATTATTTGCCTCCCTGCTTTAGGAAGTAATGTCTATAAGGACCGGGATCTTGTTGTTCTTGTTCACTGCTGGATTGTCAGGGTCCCAGGATAGTATTTGGCACATAGGTGGGTCCCAATAAATATGTCTTGACTGAATGTAAGAAGTTGAGTGGCATGGAGATATGGGATACAATTACCCAGGTAAAAATAGATTTCTTTCAAAGGTAATTATAGGTTCCAGGAACAGAAACAATGGACTGAACTGTGACCTTAAAAATAATAGGAAAAGCAATACCATAATCTTGTTGGTTACAGACCAAGGATGATGAACACACAGCATACCTGTTGCCAGTTCTCATTCTGCTTGTAAGTCAGACATTTCTAATCTATTACAACTCATTTACCTACAGAGAGTGTTTACTGCCTCTTGGATGATTGAATCCATAGTACAAGCAGAAGATGAGATTTTGCATAAAAAGACAGGTTTGGGGGTAGATCTCATCAGTATGAAAGGTCAAGTTCTTCTCTAAGTAATGTTGCCTCACCATCAACTCTAGAGTGTGAATAAGGAAAAGAAGGTATAGTTGCATGTCTTAACTTTTTTCATTCCTAAACAAACCAAACAGCACCACACATTAATTACCCCATATACCCTGATCAAGGAGACCAATTGGAAAGCTCAGGATCTGGCTAAGGATAGATGCCAAAACCAAACCAGGAAAACCTGCCTGGTGACATCCAAAAGCACAAGACAGAGGTATTCCCCACTGGCCATGACTAGCAGCTGTAACTCATCTTCTTGGAGAGCAGCTGGCTCCAGAAAAATACCTGGATAGAAGAGAGAGAATGAAAGGAAAGCAAGGGTGAGACGAAGAATTACAAGTCTTACCCAGTTCGTGAATATTTTTATTTAGGGGAGGACACAAAGGTGGAGGTGACAGCAGCTGGGATGTTTTCTTTTATTAAAGTGTGCGTGAGGGCCCCTGGGTGGCTCAGTGGGTTAAGCCTCTGCCTTCGGCTCAGGTTATGATCTCGGGATACTGGGATGGAGTCCTGCGTCGGGCTCTTTGCTTGGTGGGGAGCCTGCTTTTTCCTCTCTCTCTCTGACTGCCTGTCTGCCTACTTGTGCTCTCTCTCTGCCAAATAAATAAACAAAATCTTAAAAAAAAATGAAGTGTGCGTGAAACCAACACTTGAACTTTAGAACTGGGGCTGCCTACGACAAGCAAGAGGAGCCAGCAAATATTTATAAAGTCTACAGTGGCCTATTGGGGATAAATGCCAAGAAACAGATGTCTTTCCCATGGTTCTACCTTCTCTCTCTACCATACACCTGAAGCATTGCTCTATATTTCACAACAGGCACGTGAGTTACCTCCAGAACATGAGAACACTGTTCGTGGTCATTGGGGGAACTCTTTGGCCAAGAGACAAGCTTTTCTTCCTGATAGAAGTGATCAAGAGGAACTTTGCAGAAATCTCATCAAGATAGTTAACATGCCAAGAAAACAAATAAATAAGCAAAACCGTAGAGAGTAGAAGCAAATTCATTCTGCTGTTTGCTTAGACTTCCTGCTATTGTCCCTGCTCCTGACCTCACAAAACACTGATGGGGCCCCCGAGATGACTTGCCGAGAGAGACTAGGCCAAAGGGCTTAGTTAGATCTTGCCTAGACACTGCCATATCTGCCATGGGCTGTTCTGTGAGTGAATCATCTGAGGCAGGACCACAGGAGACCAAGAGAATGGTTTGTATGTCTCCTCTGGGAGTGGCACTGGATACACAAAGGAGTGGAAGGATAGAAGTAGAGTGAGTATCAGGAGAGACCTATTTGCTCCGGGGATTCTGTATGCAAGATGAATCACTCCTTGGATGTGCAATGGACTGGGAAGAACATCTTCCAGGTGTGTCTTCTGGCCTGGATCATTTCTCCCTTGTCCTCCAGTCTCACCTGCTGGGCCTTCCTTTCCCCTTCTCATCATCATTCCTCTGTGCCCTTTCATACTTCAGGTGTCCTTATTCTTCAAGCAACCATCCCCTGTCCCCAATTCCCACTCCATCCATCACATCATCCTTTCCACCTCCAAACTCCTTGGGCTACATTGTCTATACTGGCCACCTCTTTTGAACATCCAGATTTCCACGCAATTTATAGACATCACTGTCTATCATCCTCTCAAAAACCCAACCTCAATGAGTTAGCTATTATTTACTTCATGTCAGGAAGCTCAGAGATGTTAAGTAGCTTCAGCATAGTCTAAACTCGTTAGAGTTGGGATTCAAACCTTGAAGTGTCTGCTCTTAACCTGTATTCTGGTATTTTCCAAAGTGGGTCATTTCAAAGACAAACATTCAGCGAGATTAAAATAGGAACACTGTGAAGGAATTTGAAAAATGTATACTTTAAAATAAACATTATGTGCTTGGTCTTATTATTTTGAAAAAAATCTGCCTCCAAAAATGATGCGTCATATCTTGTACAACCAGTATTTCCCGAGGGGGTTGCTGTGGGCCTTCAGTCACAGGATGTACAGTGTAGCAGGTTGGCACCTCTGGTCCCCTCCAAGTAAATGCCAATGAGGACTTTGGTCAATGTGCAGCCAGTAGTGTGCGCCTATGTCCACATGTCCCTTGAGGATAGAAATGTTACGACCTCC
This sequence comes from Mustela nigripes, assembly GCF_022355385.1. NCBI lineage: Eukaryota > Metazoa > Chordata > Mammalia > Carnivora > Mustelidae > Mustela > Mustela nigripes. The sequence continues at coordinate 49,533,502 of NC_081563.1, read as the reverse complement.
AGTTGAAGATAACTAATCCTAAAGTATACTGATCATGAGGTCAAGGCCTCTGCTTTTCTTGCTCATCCCTAGATCCCCAGCATCTGGCTCAGAGCAGGCCTTTAGTAGGTGATAGGGTCATCGAATGCACAAATGTGTGACAATGGATGGGCAGCATTTAAACGTCATGTAGGATGTTATCTAATCCTAATCTAGTAATCTCAGTCATGCCCGTGATAGTATTCAGTGTTTATTATGCATTAGACACATGAGTAAAATCTTTGTCGTTTCTTGCATTTACGTTATATATTTTATTTTAAAGATTTTATTTATTTATTTGAGAGTGAGAGGGAGAGAGACCTAGCAGGGGGAGGGGCAGAGGGAGAGAAAGAAGTAGACTCCCTGCTGAGTGGTGAGCCCGACAGGGGACTCAATCCCAGAACCTTGGGTCATGACCTGAGATGAAAAGAGATACCCAACTGACTGAGCCACCCCGGCGGCCCTTTATCTGACTATTCTAATCCAAGCGTGAGGTTTTCTGTCATGTGAGCTCCTGTTGTTGCCCCATCCTTACACTCTAAATTACAATAGTTTTTGATTTTTAAAAGTTTGGGTCTGGCCACTTTGTTCAATCCTGCCTGTTGACACTTGCTAATCGGCAAAAATCATCCAGTCCCTCTCACCCTCACGATCCCCTCTCATGAGCAGTTCTGAGATCCCCACTCTCCTCTTGCTCTTCTCTTTATTCCTAACTATGGTGCTTCCCCTACTTGGTTCCTCAGATAGTCCACCTTCTCAAGCTCTTCTTCTCGAATCTAAAGACACAACCTGAATGGAAACACAGGTATGGCTTAATAGAGGTCACTCAGGGGCCCATGTGTCTCCCATGGTTCATTTTCAATTTTGAATGACGACATCCACCCACCCATGGCTGGGGTTTCCTCTGGCCATTTCTTTGCCTCCTGAGATTCTGTTCTCCTGGTCTTTTCCGCTTCTCACCCTCTCACAGGAATAGGCATTTCTGGAGGAACAGGTGGGAAGAGTGTGCAGTACTAGCTCTAGAACTAGCCTGTGGGGAGGCACAGGCTTCGGGAGAATGGATTCAGCCAGAGAGGCTATAGTCAAGCTGCAGGCTGCCGGACAAGCTAGACCTGCAGCCGTCACCCAGGCAGGCTCTGTGCCAAAAGGGAGTCTGACAGAAGCTGAGACTTTGGGATGGAGGAGCTGAGATGAAGGAACTTGGAAACACAGACACAAAGTCAGCCACATTCCTAACTAGCAGAATCTGGGAAGGCTTTCAGAAGGAGTTGGGACTGGATTTGAGGAAAAGGGTAGGATTTCCAGAGCGGAGAAGGGGTATGACAAGCCACTTCCTGTGATGCATGAGGTGAGGTCACACAACACTGAGGGGGCATTTCCATGCTCTGATTGGCTGTACTCACCTGTGGGCTAATAGGCCTGCCCCCAGGCCCGAATGCTGACTCACCATGGCAGCTGAGGTAACTTCGGCAAGGATGTCACCTTGGACCTGATTTACATTTTACGGGGGATATAATGGTTCCTGTTTGTTCTAAATAAATTGACCAAGTCCAATTGAGCAAGGGAGATGGCCCCAAGCACAAAGTTTCTCTTTAAAAATAGTTGAAAGCACATGTATGTATATAGTGTGTACAAAGTGATAAGTATAATATACTTTAAACGAAGAGAGATTATGTCTGCATTCCATGGCCAAGTGTTAAATAAGAGGAGGGTTTATTAGTCTGGAGCCATAAAAGCTATTGCCTGTGGGAAGCCTGAGATCAGAGGTCACAGACCCAAGGAAGATATAACATAAAGAATGAAACAAGACAACTGTGACGCAATAGGAAATGGGGAGAGTTACAGCTAACCAGAGAGCACATACCCCATTTGGAGGACAGATGTTCTTTTCTTTCCTGCTCTGCGTCTTTCCTCCTCTGCAAGGAGAGCTCACTGTGGATAGATTTTCTAATTTTTCAAGAGAAGCCAGAAATGCTGACTTTTTGTAAGAAATATCCTAATCTAAGGAATATTGTATGGGGTGTCTTCTGCCATGGACCACCAGTTTTCAATCTCCTCCCTAGAGGCCACCTGCTTATAAAAGTCACTCATACCTGTCCTCGCTCATCCTGCAAGGAAGAGTAGGCACTTGTAGGAAAAAGTCCTGTCCCTAGTCTGACGTGAAAGACCCTTGCCTGTTTCTCTAGACTTATTCTTCCCTGTGCTCCCCTCATACTTTATGCTTCAGTCCTGCTGAGCTAACTGTAACTGTCTCATGTACAAGGAACAGAGAGCCTATGTTAGCCTGAATCTAAATCCTTGAGGAAAATGGAGTTTCATTGAGCTGAGACTATGTGGTAATTCCAACATATGTTGACAACCTTGTTCTATATTCCTTCCATTAGGTCGGGGGTTTGAAAATAGGGTGGGCTTTTGTGACACATTCAATCAAGAGAGAATATGGGAGTAACCCTAGGGGACTTCTGAGGCGAGGTCCTAAAAGGTGATTCAGCTTTCGGAAACCTCCCTCTTGACTCCTTCACTGGCCATGTAGACAGCTGGCTTCCCTGGAGCTGCCATGCTGTGGGGAAGCCCAGACTAGCTCACCGGAGAGACACCATGACAAATGTTCTAAGGAGGGGTATAAAGAGAGCTAGCAGCTCCCTGCTGTTCTACCTCTTCTTGGCCTGACTACGACTGCTGGAGACGGTTTGAGCCAGAACTACTCAGCAGAGCCCTTCCCAGATTCCTGACTCATGAAAATTGTGAGATAAAACGATGATGATTACAATAAGTCACTAAGTTGGGGGATGGGTGATTTGTTATGTGGAAGAGACCTGAAATAGAACTGCGTTAGCGGGAAGTGCCCAGTCTCATGTGGCATCTTGCTTTTCTGAACTTGACTCTGTTCACTTACCGGCCAGACACTTGCAATTCTTCCTTTTGAAATTGCAAAGGGAGCCAGGGTGATTGGCTAGTTTAATTAATTCACCTATAGTGAATACCTCACAGGGCACTTGGACCAGCCCGAGCCTTTGCGTTGGGTGCATACCAGTCCCATCTTATTGAAGACCAGCTGTCACAGTTGGCCAGTTTAGGGGCTTGTGGGCCTGGCACTTTCAGTCTGAAGAGGACGTTGGAGTGGCAGGTGTCCGTGGACCTGTGTGGCATCTGGACCTTCCTATCTTGTTATACTGTGCTCCATGCTTTAGAATCACCTGCTCCCAGGACCCCCTACTCATCTTTTGTGAGTCTCAGCTCAGCATTTCTTTCCACATGAAGTTTGGCCATTCTCCTTGGAGGCCCCCTCTGTGTCTTTGAGTTCCTGCCCCATTTGAGAGAACTCCTAGCTTCCCTGTCCATCTCTCTCATGAGGCTAATTGCTCCTGGAAGACTGGACCCAGGACTTGTTTATCTCCGTATCCCCAGTGCTGGCCTCTGTTGCTGGCTCATGCAGGGGCTGGTTGAATCGTTGTCCAATGAATAGATGCATTTAGTTAAGAGAAGGGAAAAGAAGCCATAATATTAGCCACTCTTGAACTTGGAATGCTTTTGATGTCTGGATTGAGAGGCCAGGTTCTGTGTCAGTGCCCCTCATGGCATTTAGACACTGGCTCATTGATTATTGTATTGTTACCTGCGGAAGGAACAGGTTGTGTCCTAAGTGTGTGGTCTGGAACTTGAAGTACATTCTCTTTCACAGAAAGGATGTTGCAAGTCAGTGGTTTTCAAGTTAAAAATAGAACAAGCAAAAAAGTCATGAAGCTCTCTTCAAAAGAAATTGTTCCTCGTTGCCTCCCTGCTCACCACACACATTTCCCCTACCTGTTCCCCAGCAGATCCCCAGGGGACTCCTAGAAGCCCAGATTTGAATCATGGATGAGTGTTGGGTCCTAGTCTATCCTAGAAAGCACATTGAGCCCCCAAAATATAGGGCTAAAGCCACTTAAACTGCCCCAAGCTTGTTGGAGGGAGAGGGACCTCTGAAGTCCTACCCTGCAGGGTTGATGGGAACACGGCCAGAGGCGGCAAAAGGGGTCTGTGGAAATGGGGAGCATGAAATGGGTTTCCCATTTCTTAGTGCTCACTTCAGGTGCATTCCTTTGTTTAGTTCTCACAACAGCTCTAGAAATTAGTGCTATTTCTAATCCCCATTCTAGAGATGAGGAAACTGAGCTCAGAGAGGTTATGGGACACACCGGGGTCCTGCAGCCTGTGAATGGCAAAACCAGGACTCACACCTCAAAAAACACTCATTTGCACCACACTGAGAGGCTGAGGTAATGCAGGGTGGCCAGGTGGAGATGGATGGCTCCGGTATAACTGTCGCATCACACGGTGGGACAGATGGGGTTGCGGGAGGTGGCCCCAGAGGGTCAATGTGGTGTATAGCACACAGCTCCCTGGGTGGCTGGCAGTGCTGAAAGCCTAGGAGGGGGACCCCCTGGGCATGATGAGGTTTTCCACACACTTAACACTTTCTGAGCGATACTTTCTTCACCTACAAATTAAGGAAAATGATAAAAATCTACCTTGGAGGATGTTGGGAATTAGGGATAACAGCATGTAAAATGCTTGTGGCGTTGATCATGTGGCTTTGTCCCCAGGTTGCCAAAACAGGGCCCTTAGCCTGGGAGGCTTTCCTCTGAATTGTCCTATGCTCATGGGGTTGGGGCCTCTTGCCAAAGAGTCGGTTCTGGGTGCTGGTGGTGGTGGTGGGGAGGGGTCCCATCTCTCAGTGGTCCTGTGCAAAGGACTGTCCATAAGGCATTTCTGAGTGGTCATGGGGGAAAGACAATTCAACATCTGCTCTAGTGAGGGATGGCCAAGTAGTCGGATGTTCCTCAGGAAGGTCTGTAGAGTGGGTGGGGTGAAGCACGCTAATGTAGGAGCCAAAACTTTTGGGTCCAAATCTTGGCTTTTTAAATGACTGTCTGTGTGCATCAGTGTCCTCATCTGTTCAAAGCAGATGATGATGATGGTGGTGGAGATGGTGATGATGGTGATGACTGTGCTGATACTCATCTCCTTCGCTTGAAGGAAGATTAAATGAAGCCATGTGTATAAAAAAAGAGCACAGTGGAACCATCCACAAATGTTAGATGGTGTTGTCACGCTTTTCCCCTTTGCATTTTCTGTATCAAGTGATAGAAGCATCAAGCCCTCCCACAAGAGTGCCCCTTGCCCTTTTCCTTCTGTTTCTTAGCCGAAAAGTGGAGAGCCAGGCTCTCCTGGCAGAAAGCCTGGAAAGGGGGCTGGCAATGAGAACCCACATTAAAGAAAGCATTATTTTAGATGTCTCTGGACCACTTATAAAAAGAACTTTGGGTCATATACCTATTTTCCTTCTAAACTCCTAAAATTTAGAAAAAGCCTTTCCTGTAGTTGCCACTTACCATATCTAGTTTGTGCAGACTTCAGCTCTCTGAAGTATTGGTCTGTCATCTATCAGCTTAGAGAAGTCCTTTGTGCATTAGGAAAGAATGGATCTGATTTTATTTTCAGGATTTTTAAAAAGATTTGAGAGAGAGAGAGAGAGAGAGAGAGAGCACACAGAGGGAGAAGGAGAGGCAGACTCTCCGCTGAGCAGAGAGCCTGATGTGGGGCTTGATCCCAGGACCCTGAGATTTTGACCCGAGCCAAAGGCAGATCCTTAACCAACTGAGCCACCCAGCCGCCCCCAGATTTTTTTTTAAAGAGTAAGTATTTTTGATGATATTTGGAGGTTTATACTTGTAAAGAATTTGAATGAGGTGGGAGAAATTTTCTCTAGCTCTTTGAAAGTATCTGGAGTCGCCTTGACTTTCTCCCATACTAGTGCCAAGATAAGGGATGAGTTTCTAGGATTTTGCTGTTCTAACTGTGTTTTTGACTCTGGGTGAAAAGGAATCATATCTCAGTTCCTGGGAGGTTTGCAGGATAAAAGAATGGCCCCAGTGATGTTCTTCAGGTCATTTTAGGGCAATGACAGATGTCGTGGGGGAAGATAGTTAAGTAAAAGTCATTTGGATGTTCAAGGGGGGAAAATGCTGCTTGCTCAAATACTGCTGGCCAAATCTGGCTTCAGTCCTACACAGGGCTCTGGACTCGATTGTTCAAAATAAATAGTGGTAGTAGTAAAGTTTGGAAGACTTTAAAAAAAGCAACAATCACCGGCATGCAGCCTGAGAGTTCAAAAACGAAGTATGTCAGCTTGACTTTTTCTGTTCCTTAATATTATATCTATAATAGAATATCTATTAAGGAAATAGACAAAAGCCTAATCATAATAGGCACTTAATCCATATCTGTTGACAGAAAAAATGAAGGCTTTTGCAAGGTTTTTGAGAAGGTCTTTCTGACCTGGTTGATAAAGTGCTAGCACAACACAGACCGGAGGCCAGGGCTATCGGCTGTGTTAGAATAACCCAGAAAATGCTCTTCATTCCAGCCTGGAGGCAGAGTTCTAATCTGGGTCATCACCCCCGAGAACGCTGTCCATGACACGGATGCAACAGAGAGAACAGGCTCTTTGCCTGGCGCTGGGCAAGGCAACATACGTGCTGGGGGATGGATCCAGAGCGGCAGACCGTGCTTGGCAATTTTTGAAACCTCCCCTGCCACCATTCCATCCCCGAATATAAGCAATACCTGCTCCCTGTGGGTGACTGAAAAAATAGAAGAAAGGCTAAGGAAGAATGAATGACGATTCATGATCTTCTGATCTCCCTAAACATAACCACTGCTAACACATCAATGTGATTCTTTGCAGTGCTCGTTCAGTGCCTATGAATCATGATCTTAACCCACTGAGATGAGGGGTAAGATGACTTAATTTTATATCATGTGTATATTTATATATAAATATATTCTATCATATCTGTGTTGGCTTTGCATGTGTTTATTTGCTGAATGGAAATATACAATAGCAGAAAATTTTAACATACTATTTTACTAAGGTCCAGGTACCGTTCTTAGAACTTTAAATTTATAAGGCTTTTTAATCCTCAAAACAATTCTATGAGGTGTTATTATTACCTCTATTTTACATATGAAGAAACTGAGGTATAGAGAGTTTGAATAAGTTGCCTCAAATCACGCAAATACTAAGTGGTGGGGGCAGGAATTTCTCTCTCTTCTGAAGTCTGTTTTGGTAGATTAGACTCACTAAGTGGTATTGGAATAATCGAACAGCCAATCTAGAAAAAAAATGAGGTTGACTTTCACTTCACACTTTACCTTAGTATAAATTCCAGATGAGGGGCCCTCAGGGAGCTCAGTGGGTTAAGATCATGATTCCAGGGTCTGGGGATTGAGGCCCGCATCATGCTATCAGCTCAGTGGGAAGCCTGCTTCTCTGTCTCCCATTCCCCTTGCTTGTATTGTCTCTCTTGCTCTCTCTCTCTCTCTCTCTGTGTCAAATAAACAAAATTAAAAAAAAAATTCCAGATGAGTCAAAGGCTTAAATATAAAAGATAAAATTGGGATGCCTGGGTGGCACAGTTGGTTGAGTGTCTGCCTTTGGCTCAGGTCATGATGCTTGGATCCTAGGATTGAGTCCTGCATCAGGCTCCCTGCTCAGTGGGGAACCTGCTTCTCCCCCTGCCCCTGCTGCTCCCACTGCTTGTGCTCTCTCTCTCTCTGTCTCTCTCAATCTCTGGCAAATAAATAAATAATCTTAAAAAAAAAAAAAGATAAAATTGTAAATATGCAAAAACAATGCTTCTCAGTGCTGGGTGAGCTTTAGAATCACCTGGGGGATTAATTTAGAATTACCAGTGTTTGGGTTTCACCCCAAATTTAAATCAGAATCGCTGGAGGTAAGACCTAGACATTTTTTTAAAATTTTTTTAAACTTTTATTTATTTATTTTTAAAAATTTATTTTATTTTTATTTATTTTTTTAAGGATTTTATTTAACAGAGAGAGAGAGCACGAGAGAGCATGCACAAGCAGGGGAGTGCCAGGCGCACGGAGAGGCAGAAGCAGACTCCCTGCTGAGCAAGGGGAGTGCTGGGGGGTGTTGGATCCCAGGATCCTGGGATCATGACCTGAGCTAAAGGCAGACCCTTAACCAACTGAACCACCCAGGCACCCTAGACCTGAATTTTTAGAAGCTCCCCTGGTGGTTAGAATGTAGCCAGGGCTGAGAAGCACTGACCAAAAGAAAAATGTAGAGATTTAAAAAAAAATAAAAGAATCTGGGGAAAGAGAAACTCCAAAGTTCTGAAAGAAAACAATGATAAATTCAATAGTGGGGAGTTAGATATTATTTAATGGGTAGGGCATTTCAGTTTGGGAAGATGCAAAGTTCTGGAGCTAAATGGTCGCACGTGAATGAGCTTGATGCCATTGAGCTGTATACTTCAACATGGTTAAAATAACAAATTTTATGCTATATATGTTTTACCACAATAAGTTTCATCACAACAAAACATAGGCACAATTAAAATATAAACCATAAATTGAAAAAAATAAGGTACCCTACCATAAAAAATGATTTACATATAAAGAGCTTCTGCAAATCAATAACAAAAAGAGCAACCCACTATAAAAATGGGTCAAAGATATGAATAGTTTACAAGAAAGAAAATATAAATGGTTCTTAACACATGAAAAAAGACCATTTTCACTAACTGTAAAAGAAAATAAAATTAAAACTATACTAAAATATAATTATCACTTAGACTGTAAAAGACAAAACAAAACAAAACAAAACAAAAAAACAGGTTGGATAACTCAGTTGTTGGTCAGACCCTTAGGAAAAAGTCCCTCTGAATCCCTGGTGGGAATAAGACATAATATAAAGTAGCATATTTACTGTGATGGGCCTGTTTTGCCCTATCAGTTGAATTTCCCAGTATTCATGCAATTTGATCCAGTAATTCCAAACCTAGAAATTTATTCTATAGAAATATTCATATGTAGGGGCACCTGGGTGGCTCAGTCAGTTTAAGCGATTGCCTTCAGCTCTGATAAGGATCCCAGGGTTCTTGATTGGGGAGCCCTAGATCAGGGTCCCTGCTCAGAGGGAGTCTGCTTCTCCCTCTCCCCTACCCTCTCCACCCGCCTTGTGCTCTGTCTCTCTCTCTCTCAAATAAATAATTAAATCTTTAAAAAAGAGAAATATTCACATGCAAAATGATGTATGTACGAGATTATTAACATAATATTATTTGAAATGGCAGAAGGTAGAGCCAAACATCTGTCAATAGACAACTTGTCACATTTTAATGTGCCCATTATGTGTACTTTGAAGTACTCTGTGGCGTGTTCGAAAAAAATAAGGCCAATCTATATATGTTAATATGGAACGACTGTCCCCGTGTGGAAACAGCTAGTGTCAAACCAGAGAAGGGGTATGAAACAGACCTCTTCCAGGAACAGGACCGGCATAGAAAGAAGACGTTTTTCACGGTGTGCTTTTTAAATATTGATTTAGAAAAAAGCCCTGTGAATATTTAACCTCTCCAGAAGAATTCCTTCGACTTTACATAAAGTTTCTTTTTCCTGGGGAGGGAAAGAGCGATGTAAAATGGCAACAGGAAGGATCAGAGGGTCAAGGATTTGTTGTTGTCTGCCCTGTGTTTTCACACAGCCAGCAGAGGCTTGTCGTGTTCCTGTGACCGGGCTGACTGTGGCAGAAAGGAAAGGCTTCTGGGGCCAGTTATCAAAGAAGTGAACTCGGGATCAGGACGGAGACCCCAGTTTTGGGCGGGAGCAAACACATCTCCTTCCTTGGGGACTGATGTGGTAAGGGGAGGACTGGTCCCTGAGAGACGTAACCTGGGGCCTGGGGTGGGGTGACAGAGCTCCAGCCTCAGGGCCTCTATATTCTCTGGAAAATGGGAGATAAGTTATCTGCTGCTCCTCAGGGAGCAGATGGTGGCCCAGCCACGGGAGGACTGGACAGGAGGACAGGACAGTGCTTAAAATTTAAAGTAGCTATTGTGGGTAAAGCTGCAAACCTCGAGGAGGCCCTGAGGGTAGTGGGTGGACCGCTGTGAGGGCTCCATAGGCCGTCTGTGGTGGTGGTCTGCTCAGCCGAGTCTTCCCCAGCAATTTTCAGCAACCCTGGACCCTGAGCATAGGGCCTGCAGCAAGTGAAGGAGAGAGGGCGCCGGCAGACTGGGGGTGTCAGAGTGGGTGAGGTCTGAGGCCGTGTGGGGGGAGGGGGAGCAGCTGCTGCCTGTGTGTCTACCCATTCCAAGGGACCCCCTTCCTTCCCACTCCCCACCCCTCCAGGGCAGGAGTCCCAGCCCAGCCCAGGCCTGTGGGGGGTGGAGGGTGGCTAATCAGGGGACACACCCACGGAGTATTTCGTAAATTATTCATTGACTCTGCAGAAACCAAAATAAACAAAAAAAAAATCCAAGTCTTTATCACTTCCTTAAAGCCCAAAGGCGTCTTTTATCCCCAAAAGGTCTTCAGCTTCTTTACCTACCTGGTTTACCGAACTTGTTTGCTGTTGTCAAATAGGAAAACTACTCTCGAAGGAAGATATTTAAGATACGTGTTTTTAAATCCAGTCCAGGCTGTGATTATCGTGGCGAATCATTTATTTGCACAAATCCAAGTCTTTCCTACCCTTTTTTTTTTTTTTAATTTTATTTGTTTATTTGATAGTCAGAGATCACAAGTAGGCAGAGAGGCAGGCAGAGAAAGAGGGGGGAAGCAGGCTTCCCGCTGAGCGGAGAGCCCCATGTGGGGCTCGATCCCAGGACCCTGGGATCATGACCTGAGCCACAATCAGAGGCTTTAACCCACTGAGCCACCCAGGTGCCCTTTCCTACCCTTTTTAAAAATATATATATTTTTTAAAGATTTAATTTTTTTGAACTGTTTTTAGGTTCACAGTAAAATTGAGAGGAAGGTACAGAGATTGCCATGCATCCCTGCATCCTGTATCCATAATCTCCACTATTATCAACATCCTTTATCAGAGTAGTATATTTGTTACTGTTGAGGAACCTACCTATTTCCTACCCTTTTCTAAAAACATTTTCATCACAAGGGATCGAAACTCCATTCTTCGTGATTCTCTGCCATACACCTTTCTCCCAAAGTGTGTGTGTGTGTGTGTGTGTGTGTGTGTGTGTGTGTGTGTGTGTGTGTGTTGGGGGTCGGGGAGGTGGTATGCAAATAAAGTTCAACAGAAGGAGTGGTGCGCAGGTCCCTAGGGGGAGTAACACTTAGTAACCATCTCCTTAAAACTGGTGTCTGTCAGCCTAGGGTGGGGGGGGCAGCTGACACTCAGTGTGAAGAGGGGAGGCTCTTAGAAGCCACTTGGAGACCAATGTGTGCCCCCCCCATATCTGGGGAGGGTCTTCCTTTCCTCTATGCTCTGCTGCTTGCCCCGCTCTGGTTTTTTCTAACCTCAACGAGCAGAAGAGCTTCCCAAAGCCTCAAAGAAACTCTCATTCGTTGGGCCCCTCAGCCAAGAGTGTTTAAGCACCTGCTGCATGCCGAGACCTGTGGCAGGAGGAGGAATGTGAAGGTCTCTAAGTTCTGGACCCTCCCTGGATGGTCTGCTGACACGTGCCTTCAGCTCCTACTGGTTCCAGGTCCCATAAATGCCTTGTATATTATTATCTGAATACCAGAATTAAAAACTTACTTTTGAACCCTGAGCAAGCCAGGGACAGCTGTGCCCTCCAGGGACCTGGCAGAGTGCACGTACCACACAGCACGTAGCTGTCAGGGCAGGGATGGAGGCGTTGCTATGGAAACTGCCCAGGCAGCCTTTCCACTCACAACTTCTAGGTTCCCTTTTCAGCACTGTTCATTCCAAGGAGACACACACAGAGCTGTCTCCTCTTTTTTCTTATCTCTAGGAAGCTACAGAGTTGAGGAGGGGTTGTTGGCAAATACAGTGGGGAGAGGCTGCGCAGAGCCCGGGTAGGAAAAGAGCTGGTGGGTGATGGGGCTCCTGGCACACCTGTGGGGCCATGGCTCCTGCAGGTGTTTACAGCTCTGCACCAAGACTGGTGGCTGGTGAAGCCCCTTGTAGCTGATTGCATTACACCACACCTGCTGCCCGGCCCTCTCCCTGCCCCTGCAGGCTGCAAGGGATTTAGGAGCAAGACCGGGAAGAGCAGGATTGCTTTATTCAGACTTGCTCAGTTTCCCTGAAGCCAGGAGCAATGAATGGTCTGGGGACTCTGAGGCAGTACACTATCGTGGAGAGAGCACTGGAATTGGAGTCAGCGGGCCTGGATTCTGGCCCTAATTCTGGCATGGTATGACTGTAGGCAAGTCATTTTTACCCTTCTGGCTCATGTTTGCTCTGGAAAATGACAGGACTGGTAAAGAGCAATGATTCCAAAGCGCTGCATCAGATTTATCTGCGTTCTTTATTTAAAAATGCAGATTTCGGGGAACCTGGGTGGCTCAGTCAGTTAAGCATCTGCCTTCAGCTCAGGTCATGATCCCAGGGTCCTGAGATTGGGCCTAGTCAGGCTCCCTGCTCAGCAGGGGGGTCTGTTCCTCCTTCTCCCTCTCCCTTCCCTTGCTCATGTTCTCTCTTGCTCACCCTCTCAGATAAATGGGTAAAATATTTTTTAAAAAAGTAATAAAAATGCAGATTTCTAAGCCCAATCCACCGATCCCTATTAAATATGTCTGAGGTGGGCCCCAGGAATCTGTATTAAGGTGAATGTAAATTCATTTCATTTGGAGAGTCTGTTGATGTCCTCGAGGTAGTTACCGGCACCTCAAAAGCAGCCACGCCAGGACTGTGCATCACTGAATAAGATGTAAATGTCAAGTACACTCAGATATTGCAGGGACTATCCTAAGAGTATGTTATTCGATTATTCTCAGGCCTGTATGGCAGTGATGCGACTTAACCTCATATGTAGTGCCTTTTAGTACAAAAAAAAATGACCTTCACAGAAACCCTCTTAGGAAGCATAACTTGAAGGGTGTACTTTTTAGCATCAGGAATGAACAGGCATGCATACAGCCTCTCTTGGGTGACTGTTACCTACCAGCTGTCACACCAATGCTGCAAGAGGTGTGGGGGAAGCAAAGAATAGGATTCCTAATGCTTTCCTGAAACTTTCCTTCCTTCGCTTTAGCAAATCCATTCCCTTGGTCTTTCCTGACTCTTCGATTTTTCATTTATTTTTTTGACAAACGTGGATTGAATGCATGTATACAGCCAGACTCTGTTACGCACTTGGGACAACAAAAAAGGACAGGGTTTTCGGCCAACTACAGTATGGAGTCATGAGTGCTAGGAGGGTGCTCTAGGAGTACCTGGGGGGTGGTTCTCTACTAAGGTGGGCTCCTACATCTTCTTGCCTTTCTCCTGCTTCTGCGTATGTGCATTTCCAAATCTCAGTTATATGCAGACAGAATGGCGTTTACTAGAAAAAGGTTGGAGCAAAACTAGGTTGGCATGACAGCAGACTGGATGGATTGAGGAAAAGAAGATTTTCCTTGGCAGGAATAATCCCTCAGTTGGTGACGAGATGTTCAGACTAGCATTCAATCAGCGTCAAGAAGATCTGAATAGCTCAGACAAGATGACTATCCTGGCAGGCAGGTGAAAATTAAACAAGTAGTTGTGTATTCCATGAATTTGGCAGTGGTTGTGTGAACTCACCCTTAGGGTTCTGAGGCATAACGAGGCATACCCAGGCATAACTAGAGGCATAACTAGTGCCTTGTCCAGAGAGGGTGGGAGACCGGGCAGGGCACCCAGGCATGGACAAAGACATGGGACACGATGTGGCGGGGGAGGAGAAGGGGAGGTGGGCAATGAGAAATTGTCTGAAGAAATTATATTTGTGTGGCCATCTGAAGAATGAGTAAGAATTAAACACAGGAAGAGAGGAGGAGAGCATTTTAAAAAGAGGAAGCAGGGGTGTCTGGGTGGCTCAGTGGGTTAAAGCCTCTGCCTTTGGCCCAGGTCATGATCCCAGGGTCCTGGGATCCAGCCCCGCATCGGACTCTCTGCTCAGCAGGGAGCCTGCTTCCTCCTCTCTCTCTGTCTGCCCCTCTGCCTACTTGTGATCTCTGTCTGTCAAATAAATAAATAAAATCTTAAAAAAAAAAAAAAGAAGCAGAATGCAAACACCCTACAGAAAAAAGACTGTCAATGCTTGCAGCCTGAAGAGAATCAACAGCTTCCCCTTCTGTGGAGAATGAATACGATCAAAAAGTAGATTAAAAATATTTCCCCACTTATTTACCAATTTTTATGCTCTTTGTAACTTTCTGTAGATTTAAATTTTCATATAGTATCACATCCCTTCAGCCTGAAGGGCTTCCTTTAATGTTCCTCATATGTAATTTACTGATGATAAATGCAGTTTTCATTTACCCGAAATATCCTTATTTTACTTTCAATTTTAAAGAATATTTTCACTGGATACAGATTTCTATTTTAACAGGGTTTTTCTTTCAACATTTTATGGCTACCACCCTATTGTCTTCTGGTCTCTATTGTCGCGGGTGAGAGATTAGTTGTCATTCTTATCACTGCTCCTTTGTATGTAATGGTTTACCCCTTTTTGTGGCTTTTAAGATTTTCTCTTTCTTTGATTTTCTAAATTTAAATGACAATGTTGTTTTCTTTGTATTTGTCCAACTCAAGTGTTGCTGAACCTCTTACATCTATAAATTGATATTTTCAATAATATTTGGAAACAATTTTGGTCCATATTTCTTTTTTTTTTAATATTTTATTTATTTATTTGATAGAGAGAGATCACAAGTAGGCAGAGAGGCAGGCAGAGAGAGAAGGAAGAAGCAGGCTCCCTGCCAAGCAGAGAGCCCGATACGGGGCTCAATCCCAGGACCCTGAGATCATGACCTGAGCTGAAGGCAGAGGCTTTAACCCACTGAGCCACCCAGGTGCTCTTCTGGGGTTTTATTAGAAAACTAGGGTTCTCTAAATTGGTGGTATTAAACTTCAGACTCTTTCTCCTCAGTATCAGGCAGCTATTGAAATCTTTGTATGGACTTTCAGTCTTTTAAGTTGTTGCTTTCTGCTGGATTTCTTGGATTCTATCCCTGAAATGTCCAGTTCAGAAGAGCCATATCTTAGTAGTAAGAATTCCATCCCAAGACTAAAAGCTATCGATTCTTGGCCTTTTGGCTAAGATCACGTGTAGTATCTGTTCTTATCAGTTTTATATCTGCTACATCTTCTGTCAAAGAATAAAAGATAAATTCTAAGATTAAGAGAAAAACAACCTAGCTATATAACAGAGCCTGAATGAAGTCTCTAAGTGATCCATTAGCAATTTAACTGCCATCTAGAACACAACTCAACACTCTCTGGAGTAAAATAACTAAGTTGTCCAAGGGTTTGAAGGAAATTTTTACACAGATTTTGGGATTCCTTCTCTGTGACTCCCTCCTTTCCAAGATTTCCCTTCTTGAACATATAGCTGCTTTGGTAGCCCTAAATTCTGACTTTTCACTTAGCTAAGTAGGACTGATGCTTTCTGTTTGAGCTCTGTTTCCATTCACCACAAAACACCATCCTTAAGGAGAAGATGGGTAAATACAAATCTAATCTAGTGTGTTATCCTTCTTTTAAAGGTCAAATCCCCTTCAGTCTGTCCAAAACTGATCTCCAGTGTCTTCAAACAGTTGTTTAACATTTTTTTGGTCTAGGATCTTTAATTATCAACAGGAGGATTAATCTAATATCCCATTATATCACTGGTACAGGGATTGATGGAAGGTGAGTTCATTTTTGGCATCTGACTTAAAGAGTTGTGAATCCAGGGGCACCTGGGTGGCTCAGTCATTAAGCATCTGCCTTCAGCTCAGGTCATGATCTCAGAGTCCTGAGATCAAGCGCCAAATATGGCTCCCTGATTGTCAGGGAGCCTGCTTCTCCCTTTCCCACTCCCCCCATTTGTGTTCCTGCTCTTGCCGTGTCTCTCTTTGTCAAATAAATAAATAAAATCTTTTTTAAAAAGTTGTGAATCCAAAGAAGAAATGATCAGAATGACTCAAATGTCTTATTTGGATCTAAGGGGAGTATAAGAGCAAAATATGACCTTTTCATAGAGCCTAGAGTCAGGACTCAGGATTATGCCAGCAGAGACCAGTTAGAAGGCTGAAGTCTTTAAAAAAAATTTATTTATTTATTTATTTATTTGACAGAGAGAGAGAGAGAGAGCACAAGCAATGAGACTGGCAGGTAGAAAAGGAGGGGGAAACAGACTCCCTGCCAAGCAGGGAGCCTGATGTGAGATTTGATCCCAGGACTCTGGGATCATCACCTGAGCTGAAGGCACTCAGGGGTCCTGAAGGCAAGTTTTTATGTAGGCATGCCTTGAAGGCTCATTTTACAGTGGTGGCAATGGAAACAAGAGTGGAGTTGGAAGATTTAGCTGAACAAGGGGACAGACTTGGGGTCTGATTGAATAAGGAGGACAAAGGAGTGGGAAGAGCTAGAGACAACCCCTCAGTGTTGAACTTGGAGATAAAAGAATGACACTGGTCTTAAGAAAGGCAAGGAAATTGGGATGGGTTATTACAGATGACAATACCTGTGAGTAGTTCTCCTGCCAAGAGACATTTTTGGGATTAATTAGGGTGGAGTGGTGGTTCTTTGAGGGAGAAGTTGTAAAGAGAGACAAAGGGAGATCCAGGGTCTGGTCCTTGTCAAATACTGGCATTTAGAGGATGGAATTAGAGAGTGGAATCTTTAAGAGATCCAGGGGAAGGATCAAGAGAAATGGAAGGAGATGAGAACCAGTTAAGAAGGGAAGTTTAAGACTAAAAAAAAGAACACAGACTCAAGAAAAAGAATAAGGGGGCTTAGACAGTGGTAAAAGCTCTGGAGCCCAAGTTGGAGTGAGGCAAGAAAGTGCATCATAAGCAAACTGGTAACCAGTGGTAACATGGTAAGGGTAGTTTCTGGAGAATAGTGAAAACCGAAGACATTATGGAAAGTTAAGGAGAAATGAACTTAATTACCTAACAATGAAAAAGTTATCTGCCTTTAATACAATTGGATTTAAAGACCAATCTCTGGTCAGACCCTTAGTAGCCTTTGGTCTTCCCAGAGGTGGTTGCAGCTGTTCCCAACTGGTTTTTAGTGGCAGTTTCAGCCCTTTGGGGATTGAGCATCCAGAATAGGACTTGACTCCTGGGACAGAGAGGGATGAGCACACAAGGCGAACAGTCTACCTTTCTCTTGTTTGGAAAATAAATGACTCCCATCCCAGAATTTTAATTTGGGCTTTCCAAACATTTAGCGAAGATGTTAGATAACACCTAATTGTACACCTGTCTTCCTCAAAGCATTTGAACAAGTTTCTCCTAGGATCCAGATTGGCTGGAGATAAGGCAGAAGGGAGCCTTTGTTCCTTAAGCACCATTTTCCCTTTTCCAACCTTGGCACCAGCTTTTGTACCTGGTCTCAGGGAGGGGCATGGTTGGCCTAGAGCTGGATGTGAGCACAGCAGTCTCTGGGCACTGATTAGTGAACCCCTCTCAAATGGATAGGCTAAAAAATGGATTAATTGTGGAGAGAAGATGGGTAGACAAGGGTCAGGAGGAGATGAGGATGCTCTCTGGAGTCTGGTTTGATGAGTGGAGAGTCCATTAAGCAATATGGAGAATATGGGAGAAAAAATGTGTTTGGGGAAGAAGATTTTGACCTCAGTTCTGAACTGTTTGTTTAGAGTTCTATGAGATATCCAGGCGCTGTCCAATACTCATCAAACTCTGTAAGTCTAGAGTTCAGAAGAGAGTTCAAAGGTGGAGGTAAAGAGTGAAGAGCGACTGGGGTATAGGCCTTTGGGCTTGGCACCACTGGATGCTTGGTGGATTTTCTCTAGTCTTTCCAAAGTTCTTCCCACAGATTAAGGAATGCCCAAAGAGACCTAGGTTGAGAACTACTCAGAACAAAGCTTCCCAGCTGAGAATCAGGATACCTGGCTCAATTTCAGTTCAACTGTAACTCACTGGGTGAGGCTAAGAGCTTGTCGTTTCTGGGACTGAGTTTTCTCAGTATGAACTGAGGGGCTTAGCTCCTGTCGTTCTCCTCCACTGGCCCCTATGTTTCCATAACAGTGTCTTACAGTGGTCCTCCAGGTGAGGTAAGTTAGGAGGAATGGGGGCAACTTGCCAACATATAGTCAGGCCTCAGAGTTCTAGAAGGAAACTTGGACGGCCTCTTTGAGGTCCATGTGGGGGACTAATCATTTTTACCAATCATTTTACCAGGCCAGAGGAAAACACTCTGCTTCTCTCAGGTTGCTTCATCCTCACAGCCACCCCCGCTCCCATTTTCAAAGGAGAAGCAGAAGCCTTGAGAGGTGAGACACTTCCCTGAGCTCTTACGGCTTACAGAGTGAAGGAATCAGAACCCAAATCTAGGGCTCCCTCATTCCGTATCGATGCCCACCAACAATAGGGATGAGTGAATGCAAGGCTAAGAGGGGTAGTGGGGCAAAGGGGGAATTTGAGATAAAAACTTTTCTTTTACTCTGAGTTTTGTAAGCATGTTTTGATGTTGTATAGATAAGTAGTGATAACAGAAACAAGATTTTTAAAAAGTCTTCTCAAAGAAGTTCTCCGTAAATACTTAAAAACCTTTCTTTAAAAAATTCCAGTCTTTTTTCAGTGAAAGGAAAGGATCATTTGACTTAATGCCAGTGTAATGACAGCTTCCAACTTCTAGGACCAATAGGGGTCCTGCCCCAATCTCTCTCCTCCCTCCAAGCCAAGCACAAGACAGCACAGAAATTAGGATGGGTCTGAGCTGGTCCTGGGCAGGAAGGTGGTTAAGTGTCCCAGTGGTAGACTGTGGAGGGCTGGCTAAAGCATGACAGGGTGGTGTAGTTGGTATTACTTTGTGGGAAACCACAAAGGTCCACAATTAATCCATTTTTTAGCCTATCCATTTGAGAGGGGTTCACTAATCAGTGCCCAGAGCCTGCTGTGCTCACATCCAGCTCTAGGCTAGGTCCTTGCAAGAAACAAATGCAAGATTTAGCACGTACGACACACTTAATAAGTGGTAGTTATTATTCCTTCACTCTGTAAGCCGTTATATTTGCACACTATTGTTTTTCAAAGTATTCTGCAGGCTGGAAATCCCAGACAATGCAAAAGCCAATGGATATGAGACTGCAAATGGGTCTAGGATAGAAGGGACCCCATCCATGGTGGCAGGGGAAGGGAAGGTGCTATCACTGCCATATCCACAGAGCCTGGAAAACTACCTAGCACATAATAAGTCCTCAATAGATATTTATCAACTAAATCAATGAATAAATAAAATCAAACCAAATCCACCTCTCTCCGCAAAGATACAATACAACATGCTGGTTAAATATAGACTCCAGAGCCAGACTGCTGGGGTTCCAGTCCTGGTCCTAACTGGCTAGGAGAGCTTGAACAAGCTACTGAACTATTCTATGCCTCAGTTTCTTTATCTGAAAAAGAAGGGATGATTATAAAACTAACTCCTTCAGATAGTTATGGTGAGGCTTAGGTGAGTTAGTCTCTGGAATGTGTCTAGAACATTCTCTAGCACATAGGGAGAACTAGATGGTGATTTGCTATTATCGCTTTGAAAAGCATTTGCATTTTTTTTAAGATTTTATTTATTTATTTGAGAGAGAGAGAGAACCAGGAGGGTGAGCAGCAGAGGGAGATGCAGATTCCCCGCTGAGCAGGGAGCCTACAACAAGGCTCTATCCCAGCACTCTGGGATCCTGACCTGAGCTGAAGGCAGATACTTAATCGACTGAGCCACACAGGCACCTGCGAAACATTTGTATTTTTTTTTTAAGGGTTTTATTTATTTACTTGACAGAAAGAGAGAGAGATCACAAATAGGCAGAGAGAGAGGGAGAAGCAGACTCCCTGCTGAGTGGAGAGCCGGATGTGGGGCTTAATCCCAGGACCCGGAGATCATGACCTGAGAGGAAGGCAGAGGCTTAACCCACTGAGCCACCCAGGTGCCCCAGCATTTGTATTTTTAAAAGACTCCAAAAGCAGATGTATTTAAGATTGCCTATAGCCCCAAAGAATGAATCATTAATGACCGAATTCCAACATTTCTCAAAATCTACAAGAAAGGCAATGTTATCTAAGACCCTGTTCAGGATCTCTTTTGCTGGGACTGACAGGAGACCTAGAAATACTGCATCAGTAGGGTGGTTTTTGGTCCGAAGCAGCAATTGAAATCACTAACCTCTGTCTCCTGAGAGGAGAACCTTGAGGGTTGGCCACACCACCTCTCTGGGAAGGAAGGAAGAAGGAGGTGACTCAAAGTGGCACAGAGCCCACCTGCCAGTACCACAGCCTGCACCTTGCTGTTGGGCCAAGGCTTGAGAACTTTTCACGGCACCAGAAACTTGCATGAATAGAGATGTTTCTTCCTCAGGTGGGAATCTAGAAATGAGGACAATTTCACTAAGAATATCACAGGCAGCCAGTATCAGAAGTTAGGAAGTCTGGTAGAGAAATGTTCTTTTCTATAAACCCTACTTGCAGTGAAACGTGTTCCATCATTTGTACTGGTCCGAGCTCAGTCAGGGAAGCTGAACACAAGGAACATCGTAGAGCAAGGAGTTTGTAGGAAGTAGACTGGTTCACGGTTGTGGGAGAGACTGGGAGAGCACAGGCCTGAGAAGGAGATCTGAAGGCTCACAGAACAGTCACTGACCAACTGTAGTGCTGGTAGATGAACTGAAACTTGCAGGGAAATCTAGAGGCTTGGCATACCTTGCCACTGGACTTACCCTGCCAAGGGGGCTGGTGTGGAAGTCTGTGGAATGTGGGGGGTTTGGCATGGCATTGCTGAGCCGGTTTGAAGCAAGATGTCTGTCTGGTGGTGGGAGCTGGCGTCACTACCGGTCCATGGGGCTGGTGATAAGGGCAGAGAGCTGGACAAAAAGCTAGTCGAGGGGTGGGAAGACTGTCTGTCCCTCTGTGGGCAGCTCTCCCCTCTTCAAAGAGAGACTGCTGAGACCCATGACCAGATAGGCAGTCAAGGAGATTTTGTGAGACAGAGTTCCCAGCACAGCCAAGGCAATGACAGAACATTCGAGTACATGTGTCACCAAATATTATTCTTTATGGTTCCTTTTTCTTTCAGGCATTCGAATGTGTGAAAACCATTCTCAGCTTGTGGGCTCCAGCTATCGGAACGTAGGCAGCAAGCTGGAACTGGCCCATGTGCCGTAGTTTGCTACCTCCTGCTTCTGAGGATCCTCCTCTATAAAGAGTAATTTTTATCACTGATTAAGAAAGCAGGAAGTGAAGGGTTTGAGGTATGTTTGGAGACATTGGCAGTAACTGCTGTATTACTACTACTATTACTATAACACACTAACTTCGACATTTCAGTGGCTTACTGTAAGGGTAGTTCTGCTACCACGCAATCCAAGCAGGTGTTCCTAGGGAGTCGATGGCTCTCCTCCAGAGGGTGACTCAGGAACCTGAGCTCCAGCCTCCTGGTGGCTCCATTACCCTTCAGTGGATGGGGAAGACGAGAGGATGGTGTGCTTACTTCTCAACTGCATCAGTCAGAGGGGGCACACACAGTGGGACAACATTTAGACATCAAGGAGGGTGTGGGGGGCACTGATCGAGACCGTAGGTGCTCTGTTGTGGAAGAGAGTCCAAGGGTGTTGGGTTCTCGACAGTCCCTGCCACATGGGTGGGCAAGAACTTGGGTATGGATAGGAACGTTGATTAAGGGTGACTCTGTGAACCCAACTGAGGACAGAAAGGACATTCTTCTATGAAATTTAAAGCTAATAATCAGGCCATATGCTCGGCACACAGGGAGGGCCAAGATTTCCCTCAGAAAAGTACCCTGTGGATACCAAGGGGAAGCTTCATGTATAGGTCGTGAAGGCCTCAATGTTCTTCACACAAAGGCAGGACTGTAAAATATTTTATTTGGAAGAGCTTCAAAGAATTTCGACCAATTGCCTGCCTGACATACCATTAAAAAACCATGAACTATAATATTAAGTAATGTAACCTCCTGTTGAACCTTCCAAAATATAATCATCTTAAAATGTATTTCCAGGGTTGCCTGGGTGGCTCAGTGGGTTAAAGCCTCTGCCTTCAGCTCAGGTCATGATCCCAGGGTCCTGAGATCGAGCCCTGCATTGGGCTCTCTGCTCAGTGGGGGGCCTGCTTTCTCCTCTCTCTCTCTCTGTCTGCCTCTGCCTACTTGTGATCTCTTTCTGTCAAGTAAATAAATAAAATCTTAAAAAAAATGTATATCCAGGTGATTCAAGGATTTTCAACTCTGGCACTCTTTACACTTTGGGCCAGATAATTATGTTGTGGGGGCTGTCCTTGGCACTCTTGTTGTTAGTAGCTTTCCTGGTCTCTCCCTATTAGATGCCGGTGGCATCCTCTGCCCCCCTCTGCAGTTGTGACAATGAAAAATATCTCTGGACATTGCCAAGTGTCTCCTGGGCAAAACTGCCCTGGGATGAGAATCACTGAGTAACTGAATGAAAGAACTGAGTACAGCTATCGACAATGAGCCAGCTAAATGTAGGAACAAACATAAAGGACAATGTTGATCCTAGAAGGGTAGGTTTTGGGTCATGCTTTGTGACAACAGTTGGGCTGATCTGTTAAGACCTCTCGGTAAAAGATGACACTTGCTCAGCAGCATAGACAAGAATAGCTGCCTTCAATACATTCCCTTCAGTTCCCAGGAGCAGGGGGGCATTCAGCTACACATTCCAAAGTGGTTTCAGGTCAATAATATAAAGCAAATAAAATATAAGGTATGGGATTGGGGCTAAAATATGCCAGAATTAACCTGCTTGAAACCATTCTCCAATCAGTCAATTTGTTCCTACCAACTCTGAGCCTGGAGGTAGCTTGAAGTCAGAGGTTCCAAATATACGAAGGTCCCAGAGCTCTCGACCTTTACTGTTCTCTGGCTGCAACCTCAAATGCCAAGATATGATGACTAAAGGTAGAAAGCTGAATCCATTTCCGAGTGCATGCTCTACAGAAGAATGGAGAATGCACTCAGCCTCACAACTGAAAGGAACAAACAAAAATGGCTGGTTATCTTTGTCATTATTATTACTGTCATTATTGTGATAACAATGGGCAATTGCAGAGTGGCTTGCTTAAAGCTATGCAAGTTGGACGTGTAGAATATTTCCCTCATCTTGTCCTGCTCTTGCCCTGGCTCATGGAACTCCACCCCCTGGGCTTTTAAATGTTCCCTCATCTCTGTTGATTTGGCTTCAGGAGGTCCGAGGTGGGTCCAGGAACAGGTACTTTTTTAGGTCCCCCCACCACCAACTGGTTCTGACAGGGCCAACAGATTTGCGGTTCGTTACCATGAGTTGTGCTTGGCTCACTCCTCACCTGGCTCCAAATTCCGGCAGTTGCCAAAAGAGGTAAAAAGCAGATGTTCTTTGAAGCCAGGACTTCATGTCCACAGACGGGGAGTCTGGCATTTAGTAGTAACACGGGCTAAGAGGGGACTTGCCAGAGTGAGGAGGGGACAGAAGGGACAAGTCCAGGAAAGGCAGAGCCTAGCAGGCAAAGTGAAAAATGCAGTTTGGGCTCAGTTCATCCAGCTCCTAACTGTGAACTCAAGGCACCAGCTCAGAACCAGACTCTTCGAGGGAGGAGTGGAGCCTCATGGCGGGGAGTGGTAAGTTTACTTAAGGTAGACTTTCCTGTTGTCAAAACACCTGATAGGGTTGTTGCACGGATTAAAGAGAGTTAATAAATACGAGGATCTTAGAACTGTGCCTGACACACAGTCAACTCTTAATGTGTGTCTTTTGGATTAAAATCCTTTGCCCCATTGGACACCCTCGTTCCTTCCATGACCTCCTGGTGCCACTGGTTCCTGTCACAAACTCTCTTCCAGTTCTCTTTGTGGGTTGCTTCCATCTCTCCCCCTGCTTCTCCTACCCCAGAACCTTCAGCCTTTGCTCACACTGGGCACTGGGAAGACTCTGTCCCATCAGGCTCCTTTCAGCCTTTCACTGCTTTAGTGCAGATGGGGTGGAACCCACTGCTGCTCTGAGACCAGTGGACCTCGCACTTGCTTCTGGGCTTGAGCTAGTCATGGACCTGGAGAGCCTGATGGGCAAACCTATGGCAGTGATGAAAGCAGGACTTGAATGACTGAAAAGCCATGGGGAGGGGAGGGAAGGAAGGAAAGCAGAAGGGATGAATTAGGAGTGTTGCTGAGGCTGTGGAAGAGGCTGGTGACAGTGGCAGAGGGTCTGAGAGCCAGCCTGGCCAGAGCTATAGCAGGTCTTTGCCACCCGATGGCCTCTGGGGCCTTTTTGGGCATGTCAAGGAAAGCTCAGGTGGGAATCTAAGGTGGGATGGGGGAAACCCATTCTGGAGAGACAATGATGAAAGGTGCGCTGAGCTGGGAATATACCAGACATGTAGTCACTGTTGCAAGGAGGGACTTGATCCTGGCTTGCTCCTGATCTGGACCCTTGTACCACAGTGTGGTCCTGGGATTGGCACCTGGGAGGCTGTCAGCAGAGCTGGAGCTCAGGCCCTGCTCAGACCTGTGGAATCAGAAACTCTGGGGTGGGGCCCAGGAGCCTGTTGGAACACACTGTCCAGTGATTCTGATGCTGCCCATGTCTGAGTGCTTCTTAAACTGCAATGAGCTGTAGAGAGATGAGGAACCATCCTTTGACCTCCTGATTCTTAACTGATGCTTGCTGATAGCAAAATACAGAAAGCTCAGTCCGGGAAGTGAATGACCTGCCAAACCAAAATTACTGTATTATTTATTCCTTTATTTAACAGATGGTTTTTGGGTCGGGCATTGTTTTAGCGCGGTGGAAATAACTGTGAACAAAAGAGACAAGAATTCTTGCCCTGATAGAGCTACCATTCTTGCGGGGAGTGCGGGGGGGGCAATCTTAGTAATTAAGATGAGATATAAACTATGTAGTATTTAAAAGGTGAAACGTGCTAAGGAGAAATGGAAAGCAGGGGTGGGAAACGGGCAATGTAAGGGTGGGAGGGGGGAGGCAGCGAGAGCATTTGCTGGTTCAGACCAAGTGGCCAGAGAAGGCCGTAGCACAAGGGAGCAGTGGAATAAAGTCATGCAGCAAGTGAGCAAGGAACCCTGTGCACCCCTGGCGGAAAGTCATTTCCGGCAGCAGGTACCGCGCGTGCGCACAAGAGCTACCGGCCGGGTGACCGTCGGCAGGGAGGAGGCTGCGGGAAGCGGGCAGGGACATCTTACAAGTAGAGCAAGGAGAAGAGCTGATGAGGTTGTGATCACCGTCAGATCACCCGGGCCTAAATGGCCTTGGGAGTGCTCAGGATTTGCTGATAATCATTTATCTTTGGCTCTACCTACCTTTGCCACCATTTTTTCCCGTGACTCCAAAGCGTCTCCCCTGTCCCAAGCTCCTCTTCTCCTTGGGCTGTGAAAATATTAATGAGAGTTATTTAAACCTATTGCACACTCCCTCCGTGCCACACCCTTACTATCATCCACATCTTACAGATAAAGAAACAGGTTTCTTATCCCAGATCACACAGTGAGTGGTGGAGACGGCTTCCAGGCCTCCAGCTCCAGGGTCCGCACCCCCCCCCCCCCCCCCCGGGCTGGATGGAGCCCACACTTCCCCACCATCTGGTCTTCTGTGACCACCTGTCAGGGTGAGGAGGAAAATGGTGGAAAGGAGAGGAGGACTGGCAACAGGGCACAGAGGTGATGAGGAGAGAATGCCTTGAAGGTGAGGATTTTGAGCTCCCTGCATTTTCTGTCCCAAGGTATTTGGCAGGGGCAGTTGGGACAGAGTTGGGGAGGGTACACGTCTACCAGAGAAAAAGCTGTTAGAAATGGCAGACAGTTGACTGTTATTGTCAAGTGACCATTCAGGAAATGGTCAACCATGTTGTGGTCACAACTGTGAGGCCATTCACCATGTGGGAACAATAGATTCTGAAACCAGAAAAGCAGAATTTCAGTCTTAACTTGTGTTTTTTAAACCTTGAGCAGGGGATGCCTGGGTGGTTCAGTTGGTTAAAAAGCTACCTTCAGCTCAGGTGATGTTTCCAGAGTCCTGGGCTCAAGCCCTGCCTTGGGCTCTTTGCTCCGCAGGGAGTCTGCTTCTCCCTCTGCCTCTGACCCTCTGCTTGTCCTCCCCATCTCTGACAAATAAATAAATAAATAAATAAATAAATAAAAATGTCACACAAGAACAAGATATTATTGCAAAAGTTGGCCAACCTTCATTAGAAGGTCAGTTGTGACGTGAGAGAATGTTGCGTGCCACTTTTACTGAGGCAATGGTGCGGCTGCTTTATCCTTGAGCGCTTACAAGTGGGTATTTGAGAGATTTATTTGCAAAGTTTGCTCCAGAGTAACTTGCTGGCAACTCAGTTTTTCCTACCAGGCATACCCAAACATCCATGGCAGCTATCTCTGGAGAGCAGAGTTAGAGTTAATTCTTACTTTATTTTTATGTGGTTCTGCATTAAAAAAAAAAAAAAAAAAAAAAAAAAAAAGCACAGACATTTGAGTGAGGAGGATTTGGGTAACCACAAGAGGCCAGGTGTGGTTGGAAGGTGGGGTGTGTGGGGAGGTCACAGATGGGGCAGGGGAGATTCTGTTTGTGGAGTCATTTTTTCAAAGGCTCTATAATGCTCTGTCCCAGCTTGAAGCAGTCTGTCCTGTCTCAAAGTGTGCTCCCAGACCAGCAGCACTGGCCTCACTGGAAACTTTCTAGAAATGCGAATTCTGGCGCCCCTGGTTGGCTCAGTTTGTTAAGCATTTGTGTTGGGCTCAGATCATGATCTCAGGGTCCTGGGATCAAACCCCTCATCGGGCTCCCTTCTCAGTAGGGAATCTGCTTCTCCCTCTTTCTCTGCCCTTCCCCGCTGCTGTGTGTGGGGCCTCTCTCTCTCTCTCTGACAATTAAATAAAGTCTTAAAAAAAAAAAAAAGAAATGTGAATTCTCAGGCTCCATCTCAGACATATTGCATCAAACTCTGGGGATAGAGCCCAGCTCTGTTTTAATAAAGCACCAGGCGATTTTGAACATGGTGCATGTTGAAGCCTGAAAACCCCTGGTGTAAAGTATTCCCAAGTTGGGACAAGGGTCTCTGCCCCCAGTGAGCTAGCAAAAAAGAGCCAGTTGCCTCCATTATCTATTAGCCTTTTGTGCGGGTCCCCTGGTTTGGCTCTCCCAGCTATAGAGATGTCCTTTTCCTTTCCCTAACAGCAGTGAGGCGAGGACGTGCCTCTGAGTGACTAGTTGGGGTTTTACTTACTGGCAGAGAAGTGTCTGGGAGGGACAGGCTTCCCAGTGCTTTCTCAAATGAGTTGCTTCTCTCTTTGAGTTAAAAAGACCCATAAGTAACCCAGAAGAGGTCCTCAGAAGACGCTGGGTCCTCTAGTCCTGAGGTGTTACAATGTGTTCCCTGAAGGTTCTCTAGACCATGTGGCTGCTCCCTGCTTGTTCCCATTATCTGAGGACAGAGCCTCCCACCTGGCCTCCCACAAAACAAGGAGGTCAGGGAGACACTGAATTGCTGTGAATCCCTCAGGGCAGCCCAAAACTTCAGATGTAGAAGCCATCTCTGCTTCATCTCTACCTACTCTGCTCCCCAACTACCTGGTATTATAACCATCTCTGTATGTCTTGTCTTCCTTAGAGTCTAATGTGCTTAGCAAATAGCAAAGAACTCAGTTCATAATAGTTACTATTATTGCTGCTGTTGTTGTAATTTTGTATTAAACAGGAGAAGAGGGGAAGGGCACCCCAGGTAGAGAGAACAGTGGGGTCGGTGACATAATTTTGGGGTCCTGGAGCAAAGTGAGAATATGAGGTGTGGCTAGGGAGCTGGGAAATCAGTTCCCCTTCCTGTCGGTCCACTGCCCCGAGCCATATGTGATGGTGACCCCCAGGAGATTGCAGTCCCTACACAGGGACATGTTTGGATCCTGGATCAAAGAAAGGTAAGGGGAGAGGCTCCCACTGAGTTACCTGCCAAAACACATCACCAGGGCACAGGTAGCCCAGGGGCAGGGATGGCTGTGACCATGGCTGACAGGGCTTATGCCCAAACCTGACCCTCCCCACTCATACCCCTGGGCTGCAGCTCGGGCTGGAGGGCAATGGAGGACTGACTCAGTTGTCACCCAGGCAGAGGGTAGCAGATGTCACAGAGTGGGAAGGGAGATATTGGGCTGTAGGGGCAGGGAGCAGGTGGCCAAGAGGTGGGACCACATATGGGCAGAGGCTCTAAGCGCCTGTCATACCTTTCATTGCCCCACTGGACTTCACTTAGAAATTCAAAGAGACAATTAAGAATTTCAAGAGAGCCTTTACAGAGCATTGTACTCCAACACGGAGCCCTGTGAATGTGGAGACTTGTGTGACTGCGCTGGCCGTGTGCTCATGAAGACAGTACGGTGGGGTAGAGTATGTAAAGAAGTGGAATGTTAGGGGAACTGCAAAGTGACACATTGTAAGAAAAAAGAAGTTACTTTTTGAAAAATTTATTTAAATTCTAGTTAGTTAACATATAGTGTAATATTGGTTTCAGGAGTAGAATTTATATATACAACTCTCAGTGCTCATCACGACAAGTGTCCTCCTTAATGCCCGTCACCCATTTAGCCCACCCCCCACCTCCCTCCACCAGCCCTCAGTTTGCTCTCTATCCTTAAGAGTCTCTTATGGTTTGCTTCCCTATCTCTAAGAAAAGAGTGAGAGTTCATACTGAGCTGAGGAGGAGTGGGAGGTAAGGATAGAAAGGCTGATACGAACATAATATTTAATAGGTAGGCAAAAGGAGAACCATAAAACTTTCATTTTCAAGTTAAAATATATAGTAATATAGAATTGATACAGAAAAATTTGAAGCATAGGACTATATAAGTTTCCCAGGGTTGCTGTTACAAATGGCCACAAACTGGGTAGCCTAAAGCAATAGAAAGTTATTCTCTGTAGTTCGGGAAGCCAGAAATCCCAAATCAAGGTGTTGGCAGGTTGAGCTTTTTCTGGAGTCTCTGAGGAAGAAATAGACTGATGTGTCTCTCCTATGTTCCAGTATGTAGGGTTTGCTGAAAGGAATTTTCAAGCAAGAAAGGTGATCTGCTGAGGGACAGTGGTGTGTTGGAATGGATCGTCCTGGCTCCCAGGAAAAGACTATGCCCGTCTCATCTCAGTTTCCTGTTCAGTAACCTCCTGTCAGTAGCTTGCAGTCAGCCATGGTGGGAGTACTTATACCACAGTACATTAGTGAATCTATGAATCTGGATTTCTTTATTTATTTTTAGGAGAGCCAATTTACTAGAACACCAGTGGATTCTTACCTGGCAGAGGAGAGAGAAGAACATTCTAGGCAGAAATTATAAGAGATCAGGCAGGTAGGTATAGAGGCACTGGCGTGTTTGGGAACGCCAGCCAGAAGGGGCTGACTGTCCCAGAAGGAGTTGACTGGGCAGTGGTAGGCACTGAGGCTAGATGGACAATGGATGGCTGGGCTGGGATGGGCCTTGTGAGCTGTGCAAATTACTGGGGATTGTTAGGAAGACAATAACTGGTAGCAAAATTGTTGGTGGATGAGTGTGCATGGGACTGGTGGCAGGGAGATTGGTTAGGAGGCACCTACGAGAGGACAGGGGACAACCATGACAGTCAAGAGAGCATCACCAAGTCTCCACTTGCACGGGTCAAGGCAAGTCCAACAGCAAGATTTCCTTTTGCCTGATATCTGATTCTTTCTGGAGAGCCTGGGATGTTCATTGACTAACTTCCATGGAGGGGGTGGAGGCAGGTTATCAGAATTCTCCTAGCATTTTGTTTTTCCTCCCCAAACATTTTCCTCCACTTTTCTAAAACTCTCCGCCCTTTGAGGCAGTACCAGCCTATATTGACAGTGTGCTTTGTGGATCTTCTTCCTAGTCCTTGAGGTCCTAGGGACCCAGGTCCCAGTGTTTTTACCCAAGTTCTGTGTCATCCTGGAAAACCTTAACCATGCGATTGATCCCCCCCTATATCTGCACTCTAAGTTCCCTGATCTTATTATTGATTTAACTGATCTACGTTAAATTTTCATTCTTACAGAAAATATACTGTATTTTCTGGCATTCCTGGAATATTTACCAAGAAGCCAAGTTACCGCTGTTCTCCAAACTCTTTCCTAACATACCACTCCTCCAGTCTCAGAAGCCAACTACTTACCTATTT
This sequence comes from Mustela nigripes, assembly GCF_022355385.1. NCBI lineage: Eukaryota > Metazoa > Chordata > Mammalia > Carnivora > Mustelidae > Mustela > Mustela nigripes. The sequence continues at coordinate 49,503,350 of NC_081563.1, read as the reverse complement.
ACTTTTCAGAAGCCAACTACTTACCTATTTACTTATTTTTATTTAAAAGAATGTTTTTAACGAATCTCTACACCTAAAGTGGGGCTTGAACTCATGACCCCAAAATCAAGAGTCACATTCTCTGCTGACTGAGCCAGACATTTGCCCCAGAAACCATGTCATTTGAGGACCATGCCATCTGACTCTGCCCCTTCATCTCATCATCGACATGGGTGGTCCCAGGTCCCACACTTGGTTTAATGCTCCCCTGTTGCCATCTTGAAGGGTTTTGTTGTTGTTTGTTGTTGTTAAGTAGGCTCTACACCCAATGTGGCACTTGAATTCCCTGACTAAGCTAACAAGGTGCCCGATCTTGGAGTTCTTAATAATTTTGTCTTTGAACTTGTGTTAACAAGTGAAATCCAGTAGGACAATGGAGCAGGCTTGTGAACAGTGGGGATACGTGCAGCATGTGGGCCTGCCATTCCTTGCTGTCCCATGTGTACTGCATTCATGATGCCCCACAAGAAAGGAATCCTGGTGGACACATGATGTGTGGGAGTTCAGGGAGACCTGAAATGAATAGTAGGTAAGTGTGTTATTTCTATGACTGAATAAGTGGGATTTTTATAGCCCCAGAGGCCACGCTTCCTGTTTCAACCAGAATTTGCTTCAAATGCAGGAAGAAGGCACTTTAAGAAACAAAAAATCAAGGAACCCTATCATATCCTTCTAATTGTATCATAAGCCAGCCGCTTACTTTGCAAATGATGACGCAGAAGGAAAGGGAGAGACTGGGAGACCCACAGTTCCTTCCTTACTCATTGGTAAGCCTAAGGTTGAGAGTGTTTGTAGACTGGTATGCACATCAAGAAGTAAAAGAAAAACAGGTAAGTGAATTTTATTCTGGTAAGAATGACACACACGTGCACGTGCTAACTATAAAATACAAATGCTGTAATTGCAGTTATTCTGCATATGAGTCAAGGTGTTCTTGTGTTTGCATTTGAAATTGGCATTGCATGATGTATAAAGAGGAACAGTAAAATTAATGCTAATAACTTAAGATTTTAATTTTTCTCTATTGAGAACATTAAACAGCAAGTGAAAAACACGATGACAAGAGAAATAAGGTGGAAGAAAGAAAAAATGTCTTACCAGTTCATGTTCACGGCCACACGCTTCCTCTCCACCCTAAAAGCTTGCGTCATGCTCTGCAATTTTCACAATCACTTGGTTGATCTGCTGTCCAGAAATATACATTTTGGAAAAGGCAGTGTGTGGTCTTAAGATACAAAGTTGTATATACATGAAATACTTACAAAAACTGATACTACTTTAGACAAGGGTGTTTATTCCAATACTTCTTACAACAGTAAAATTGGAAACAATACATGTGGAATATAATGGAATGCAATATCAACTCCTCCCCAGGCCTCCAGTCTGCTGGTTTGCCCTTCAGATTGTGGACTTGGCATCCCCCACAAGTGTGTGAGCCAATTTCTTAAAATATAAACTCCTCTCTCAATACATACATGTCCTATTGGTTCTACTTCTCTGGAGTCTAATACAAGGTCCTTCCTTTATTTTTCTTCCCTGTTCATTTCTTTAACCATATCTGGACTGTGCTGTGATCAGAGCCTGTACCAGCTCGGAAATCGTACCCTCACAAGGAACGTCAGAGACCACTCTCTGACTCTTACACCTGTGTCTAAATCTGTTTCTGTGGTCTCATTTGGTCCTGTCATCCTCCTGTTTCTTCACCATCCACCAGCCCTCTTCTGCATGACTCCTTTGTCCTGACCCAGCTTCAGCTTCCACATCCCATTATCTCGATCACTCTCCTCCCCCAAACTTCTACTCCCTTCTCTTGGTCCTTCTGCTCCAGCTGTCCTTCCAGTTTCCAACTCTGGATCAGGCTTTCCAGCTGCTGCCTTCACTTCTATATCCACATGACTGATACATTAGTAAGCGTTCTTCCGAGAGGCAGAATTTCTTCTTCGTCTGGGGGATGTGATTTGTTCTCTTAAGGACCTAAATTAACTGGATGGTTATGGAACATAATCTGCTTTACTTGAAGTTTACTCTGCATTATGAAGAGTAATTTGGTTTACTAAAAGTCTACTGATTTCAATGTAATTATGTCTAAAAAAGAATTTGACTAAACATCTGGAGATCCTAGCCTAATTCAGTTGATGCATAAAATGAACTATCACAGTGAGGAGCTGGAAGAACTCACACTTTCATTTAGCATACGTTTATTGAGCACATAGAGTGTTCTATGGTTGAGAACATAAAGATGGATAAGACCCAATCTTTTTACCCTCAAGGAGCTCATCATCTCTTGGAGTGAGGTGGACATAGAAGCAGATATTTATAATATACAGTGATGAGTACCAGGATGGAAGGGGACTAGAGGTAAGCAATGGGTTATCTGCTTGTAGGGTACAAAGTTTGACATGGTTCTATTAAATAAATCATAAGATCAAGGAACTTTGAATCCACAGAATAAATCAGCCTCATGGTTGAAGTTGTACAGGTTGACTCAGGGCTTGGGCTGGACAAAGAGGTGACAACGGAACTGTATCTTCAAGAAAATGTAGGAATTGGGGCACCTGGGAAGGTCAGTGGGTTAAAGCCTCTTCCTTTGGCTCAGGTCATGATCCCAAGGTCCTGAGATTGAGCCCCGCATAGGACTCTCTGCTCAGCAGGGAGCCTGCTTCCTCCTCTCTCTCTGCCTGCCTCCCTCCTACTTGTGATCTCTGTCTGTCAAATAAATAAATAAAATCTTTAAAAAAAGAGAATACATAGGAACTGAGTAGGTAAGGAAGGAAGAGAAGAACAGGGCATTTCAGGTTGGATTGTGGGGTGATAGCATGACATACAGCACAAATCAGGAATCAGAGGCAATGTTGTAAATCAGGAATTTGTGTTACTCGAGTGGAAAGATGGGGAAACCAGAAGGAAAGATCCTTGAGTTCAATGAAGCAATGTGTATTGACTGGGAGTCGGCTTTTGCCAGGTACTAAGCATGTATATGAGTGTTGGGGGAAGGAGGATACTGGGGTGGAGTGAGGCGTTCCAGATGTCAGAGTTAATAGGTTGGGGACACACACACATACACTCCCTCATACACACACTGGGGTACTCCATGGGCTGGAGTGATCAGAGATGGCTTTGTCCATTGTGGCTCTATGTGTCTTGTGTTTGCCGTGCTAGAGGATGGGGAACCCAGGGGCGGAGCGGACAGATAGCAGAAAGAAAAAGTGCCGTCATAATGTAAACAGACGTTCAAAGAAGGCTCCTAGGAACCCAGTTTCCACTGTATTAGGAAGAGATCAGACTTGCTGGTGAAGAGCGTTTGTATTAGGAAGGACACATAGCAGAACAGGGAGAGCGATGAATACCAACTTAAGTAGTTTGGATCTGATCTTGTGGGCAGTGAGGCTTGATCAAAACAGCAGTATGGTCAAAACAAAACAAGAAACAAAAATATAGGTGATACGGGTATTGGAAAAGTGGTTCAAATGAGGGCTTCTGAGGATGGGGAGAGGATGGGGTGGGGCACTAGCAGGAAGGACTTTGAGTGATACGCTAAAGGTTTAAAGTGTTATGTTTGGGGCGCTTGGGTGGCTCAGTGGGTTAAAGCCTCTGCCTTCGGCTCAGGTCATGATCTCAGGGTCCTGGGATGGAGCCCTGCATCGGAATCTCTGCTCAGCGGGGAGCTTGCTTCTTCCTCTCTCTCTACCTGCTTCTCTGCCTGATTGTGATCTCTGTCTGTCAAATAAATAAATAAAATCTTAAAAAAATAAAATAAAAAATAAAGTGTTATGTTTTAGGCTAGCATTTTTTTTTTTCAAAATATTGTAAAGCAGTCCAATAAATCAAGCAGACACAAGCAACCACCAGGTTTGCCTGGCTTGAAAGTCCCTGAGGAAGGTGATGGAGCTAAGGAAGCCGAAACTATGAGGGTTGCATGGGATCCAGACTGGAGTGGGAGAAGGTAGAAGCTGGGGTCAGGGTGAGAAAGAGATGTTGAGATTTATGGAGGAAGCAGCCGAGATGAAGGGAACAAGGTGACCTTGAAGAACTTAGCAGGGAGAAGCAACAGGCAGGAGAGGGAAGAACCCAACCTCAGGCAGGAGGGAGGAAGGAGAGCTTCTGGTGTGATCGTGGGTGAGGCTCTTGGCTGCCACCAGGGAGGAAAACTTAGAAAACACCTGGTCTAGATGTGCAGTCACTGTCACAGATGGTCATTCCTGCCTGCCTGCCTTTGATCAGTGCTGGGACTTTTTTGAAGAACTTCTGGAAGAAGCTTTCAGATTTAGAGTCTCAAGGAAATTGTAATACTGTGCACTCATTCATGCAGTCTGCCAATCTGCAGAAGGGAAAGAATCCCTCCACTTGGGCTGTCAAGGGAATTTTGTTTGGAAGATTAAACACTGGACTTGAGGACGCCTGGGTGGCTCAGTGGGTTGGGCCTCTGCCTTCGGCTCAGATCGTGATCTCAGGGTCCTGGGATCGAGTCCCACATCGGGCTCTCTGCTTGGTGGGGAGCCTGCTTCCTCCTCTCACTCTGCCTGCCTCTCTGCCTACTTGTGATCTCTCTCTGTCAAATAAATAAATAAAAGTCTTAAAAAAAAAATAAACACTGGTCTTGAGTTCCAGGCCACGATTACATAGACAGGTGCCTGACTGTCAATAATTATGAGGGGGTTGAGATTTTACCTTACCTGCAAGCTAGTAAGCCTGCTCACGTGTGTGAGCAGAAGACATAAGATTCCTGGGTCAGAGATAAAGCACAGGCTATTACTTACAGCAATAGCAGTAACTCAGGTAACATCACTTTGGTGTTTGTTCCTTAGACCTCAATTTCCACAGGGTAATACATGAAAGGACCAGGTAATGCTTGCACAAGGAGAGGGCTACATCAGAAGAGAGGGACCCCAAGTTTGGGGAACTTGAATCTTTTATAATGGGCAGTAAGCCTACCTGAACTTTGCCCTAAAGGGAGACACTATCTTTATTATACCAAATAGTAAATAAACTTGCCAGTTCTCTGGAAAGAGACCTTATTTCTGTCTTCCAAGGCTGTTTGATAAACCAATATTCTTGAGAAGACTATCTCACCATCAGATAGTCCTGTGACCCCAGGATATTCAGAAATATCAGGAAACTGTGAGAGCTGTGTCCTAAAATGACAAGTCTTTGAAGATGATGTCCTGGAGGGTTGACAAAACCCCTTCAGTCCCTATCCCTTTCCTCCATTGGATCCATAACATATAGGTGACTTTTCTGGTTGACCTCAAAGGTGGGAACTTCTATTGCCTGGGTACTCTTTAAAATGTCTTAAAGATCTGACCATCTGCAACTGAAGTTCAACCCTAAAGGGAAGTTCAACTTGTCTGTACATTGGTAGTTTAATGACCCTTCACCACTTGGGTCTTCAAGCTACCTTGATTGCTTTGCTTCAGAGCTCTCCAGTTCCTGACTAGATTGAGATTTTGTGAAACTGGATCAGTCTTAATTTACTTGGACCCAAAGGCTGAGCCCATAATTAAGAAGTGTTTGAGGAATGTTTAGAAACTTTCCTACAGAGTTTTCTCAAGTTTGAAAGAAATAAAATGCATGTAGAACGTGGCAGATAGGAGTTGTAAAATAGAGCAAGCTCATACCCAAGGGAAAGAGTTTATGAGGCCATTGACGGTTCTTGTAAACCACCAGTCTTGGCATTGCAGGATATTTTTCTCTGTCATTGCCTGTGGTTCTTGGTCATGCTGCTTGAAGAATGAAGAGATAGACCACACAGGGTGGTGGGCAGCAACACAAGGTTTATTAATGGTAGCAAAGTGATAGTACAAAGCTCCCGGGGAGGATGGGGACTTGAAGGAGTTGCCCCTGTAGTATCTATGGCTAGGGTTTTTGTTTTTTTTTAAAGATCTTATTCATTTATTTGACAGAGAGAGATCACAAGTAGGCAGAGAGGCAGGCAGAGAGAGAGGGGGGAACAGGCTCCCCGCTGAGCGGAAAGCCCGATGTGGGGCTTGATCTCAGGACCCTGAAATCATGACCTGAGCCAAAGGCAGAGACTTAACCCACTGAGCCACACAGGTGCCCCTGGCTAGGGGTTTTTAATCAACTTTTAATCTGATTAACCCTCCCTCTGCCCATCATTCTATCAGATTTTTGTTACCTGTCTATCATATGGGAAAGGGGGAAGGGCTTCTTTCAGGGCAGGGTAAAATCCTTTTAAGGATGGTTTTCCTGTTGGGGAGCGGGGTGGGTCTTGTCCCTGCCTGCCTGACTTCCAATGATCCTTCCTCATGTCACTTTATAACCTTACCAGACTGAAGGTTCACACATCAGCACCTTCAGATGAGGAAGAATTGTAGCAATAGCTGTGACTTGGGGACCAGGAACTGTAGTTACTTTAAGCCAATGCTCTAAAAGGGTCTGTATCCCCAACCCCTTCAGAGGCCAGTGGGCTCAAATAGAGGCTGTATTTGTTGTAGGGGTCCAAGCCTGCACCAGGAGTGCGACGGCCCTCATTTCCATCACAGTGACTGCCTGAAATGGGGATCATCACCCATACTAAAGGAAACTGGTATAGGTTGGACATGATGGAGCTCAACCCATGGGAGGTGGCAGGGAGAAAAACTTAAGTCAGTGCAGGGGACCCACGTTGGCTGGGACAATAAGCCCAAACAAATCCTCTCTATTGAAGAGTACAAACGTCAGAGCCAAAGAGAGATGCTGGCGTACCCTTAGTAAGCAAAGCTCTGGGTGTTTCAGTTCTCCCAGAAGCAGACTGGGCGTCCCAGTCCAGGATCCATTGGAACCTGGGAGAAATAGTTAAGGATGAACAGATCCCGCACGCCCTTACACTCCCTTGTACCCTCATTGCTGTTTCCAATCCATGCTTGAAACTTTGCACTGTGACATCATTGTGTCCTAAGACAATTAAGAGGCCTTTTAATTAATGTGTGACTAGACCCAGAATCAGAGGTAGAGAATAAATGAAGGATTCCCACATATGAATGAGCAGAGATGCTGGGAAGTGAGGCACTGTGCTCTAGCTGTCTGCACTGCTGAAGGCCGAGGTGAAGAACTGTTCTCAGCTGCTCCCGAAAAACTTCATAGGGTGTGATCTGCAATGTATGGGAGACCCTGAAGAACTTTCAAACACGTTAGAAAATAAGGCTTCCTTGTGCACACTCCCTCACTAGAGGATCCAGACTTTCAACAAGGCTTTGAATACAATCTTACGCTGTGCATATTGTGTCTCCAACCAGATCTCTGATATGAACACAAGCTCATAAAGTCTGTGTCCTTAGTTACTGTAAGCATTTCAGCTTATGGAACTCTGGATCTATTCACTAACCCATTCTTCCCCATGTTCCCCTGTCTCAATAAATGGAACTACCCATTTGCTGAAGCCAGAAACCTGGGGTCATTCACCCTACCAGCAAGTGTTCTGTCTTCCATCTCTAGAACTTTTTTCCACTCCATCCCCTGGTCTCTCTCTTTCTGCAGCTGTCATCTCTTGCCAAACCACCTTCATTTCTGGCCCGGTGGACTCAGTGGTCTCCAAACTGGTTACCCAGTTTTTCTCCTGCTCTTTTCCAGCCCATGTCCCAGAGGGAAGCCTGAGTGGCTTGTAAGCATTTATACCTTGGACCACGTCACTCACCTGCTTAGTGCTCTCTAGAGTCTTCCCACTCAGCTTAGAATGAAAATCCCACTTTCCTCTCATGGTCTCCTATATTCCCCATGAATCTGGGCTTCATCTCATGCCTCCCTTCCTCTATGCTGCCCCTCCTTTGTACTTCTTGCAGTGGCCTGTCCTTGCCCAAATATTTCCTGTTCTCATGTCTGTGAGCATGCCTTTCCCTCTCCTGGAAGGGTCCTTGGCCCCACTCTGCCTGGCTGACCTCCGGCATGCCGTGCACAGTGTTTTCCATGGGCAATGTCCCCTAGAGCTATGCATCAAGGTAGCCCTCTTTCCTGACCACACTGTCTAAACTGGGCTGCCAGCTTCTCACTCTCAGAATACATTTTCTTTTTTGCTCATAGCACGTGTCGTAATTTGTATTACACACTTATTTGGGTTTAGCTTTTCAACTGTCTGTTTCCTCCCTAAACTGTAAGCTCCATGGAGGTGTGTCATGTAAACCACTGTGTTTCTGGGCTTAGTACAGTGCTTGGTGTTGTAGGTCCAGTTGAATGAATGAATGCAAATCTATAGGGCAAGGGAAGCAGGGTGATAGAGGGCTGGGTAAAGACGACCCAAGCAGCAACACGGTACCAGTACCCAGAGAATTTTGAAGCTTGAGGGCATGTACACTTGGTGCTGCTCTTAGAAGCCCATCTGTGAAAGCTCTAAGAACTGTGCTGATCGGTTTCCAAGTGGGGCTAAATATTAACCCGCTGTTATTATCCTGAATGTGAGATCAAGCCCTGCAGTGCTAGTGGAAGGTCTTATCTCCCGACTTGATCACCCACACACAGAAAATGAAGAGAGATCAAGAGTCCCTGCCTCAGTTGCACTGAACCCCTGCCTCTCCCCTAGTCCTTACGTCCCCACTCCAAACCCTGATATTCTTTGCCTTTCCAAGCCCCTGGCTTCTGCCTCTGCTATTCTTCTATCTATCTATTTCTTTTGTGCTCCCTTCTCCAGGCCCAGAAGGTTTCCCTTTCTTTTTGGTCAACTGTGTTCCAGAGGGGTCCCAGGCATTCTGGCCCTTGATTTGTTGCTCAATCAGCAGCGTGTGGGCTCCTGTCTCTCCCTTTGGTCTAGAGAGTCCCTGCTGCCTGCCTGTCCCCACCAGTCAGCACCGGCTCTCCTCGGTCCGTCTGTCAGGTTCACAACCTGGCGTCCACTCTCTGTGTCCGTGTGCACCCTCCTCCTGGGAGGGAGGGAGGGAAGGAAGGAGGGAGGGAGAGCCGCTTCTCCTGCTCCTGGTTTGAGAAAGCAGGCATTACTTCATCACCAAATACCTAGAGCACCCAGATGGCAGAATCAAAACAGACCCTCTCCAGAGACTTTCTTTCTACTTCCTTTTTTAAGCTTCCTTTTTTTTTTTTATTTGTTTATACAGTCCACAGAAATGAGAACCAAAACTCAGTGGGCACCAAGATTTCTGCTGGAAAAACCGGTAGCATTTGAGATATTTACTATTACTTAGATTTTATATTACATTTCATAATGGGGTCCATGCTATAAAACTCAATTCGTACAAAAGGCAAACATGAAACATGAAGTTTCGCTCCCTTGCCAGCTGCTCCCTCTTCCCCTCAAAGTCGCTTTCATGACCTTCCGAAGATCTTCCTTGCACTTGCAAGCAGGCCTGTGTTTTCACTCTCCTCCTCCCCCTACTCGACGATGTTCTGTATCTTGCTCTTTTCTCTAAATGACGTGTTCCGCGTTAGTAATCCAAAAGCTTCACAACTTTTTATAGCTGTATGGTGTTCCATTACTTGGACAAATCATAATTTATGGTAATAAAATGACACATGTAATTCACACATATTCAAGTATGTTTGTGAATACATTCCTAAAAGTCAAAGGCTATGTTCGTTTTTAATATTTTTTAAATAATTATTTATTTGACACAGAGAGAAAGAGAGAGAGAGAGAGAGAACACACCTGAGGTGGGAGAGGGAGGGCGGGGCAAAGAAGGGGGAGAGAGAATCCCAAGCAGACTCCCTGCTGAATGAGGAGCTGGAGTGGGGTTCAATCTCACAACCCTGAGATCGTGACCTGAGCTGAAACCAAGAGTGGGGGGCTTAACCAACTCGGTCACCCAGATGCCCTTATTTTTACTTTGGTAGATATTGTCAAATTATCTTCTGGAGAAATTTATGAGAGTGCCTATTTTCACACATCTTTGTCAGTGTGGTTTCTAAATCTTTCAATGTTGTCAAACTGTGAGCTGAAAAATACATTTTTATTGTAATTTTTATTAGCCTTTTTCATTTTATAAGTGATCTGAAGAATTTTTTAGGTTAGTTTTGTTGTTGTTGTTGTTTATGACGGAGAGAGAGCGCAAGCAGGCAGAGTAGCAGGCAGAGGGAGAGGGAGAAGCAGGCTCCCTCCTGAGGAAGGAACCTGACACGGGGCTCGATGCCAGGATGCTGGGATCATGACCTGAGCCGAAGGCAGTTGCTTAACCAACTGAGTCACCCAGGTGCCCCGATCTCAAGTATTTTTTCATATACTTAGAGCATTTATGTATTTTTTTCCTATGAACTCTTCATATTCCCGCACCCCCCCCCCTTTTTCTTCAAATGGGACAATGATCTTTCTCTTATTGACCTATATAGGCTACTTATGTTTTAAGGACATTTGTTTATGGTGGATTTGTCTTGAGGAATTACAAAATTTTAATGTACCTAAATTCATCTTTCTTTTGAGGTATCTGGGTTTTGGTGTGGTGCTTAGAAAAGCTTTAATTGGAAATTAGTTTAAAACTTCTCTAGTAATTTAATTTTTAATAATTTTTTCTAATAATTTAATTTTTTAACATATTATTCTCTGCTTCATCTGGAATTTATTTTATTATAAGCAGTAAGTTAGGAATCCAAGTTAATTTGTCTTTCCAGATGGCCACCCTGATGTTCCAACGTTTACGAGTTAATCCATCTTTTCCTTGCTGATTTGGAAAACCACCTTTAGCATAAACTAAACCCTTGTATGTCTCTGGGTCTGTTTCTGGACTTTTTACTTTGCTCACTGGCTTGTCTGTCTAATCAAGTCTGGCCGCATGTTTTAAACCTTTTTACTTCTATCTTTATGTCAAAGGGGTTGCAATGATATTTTAGGCTAGTGTTAGGGGTGCTCTTGGTATCTGGCAGAGCTAACTGAGCCATATGGAGACTGAATCCTTAATCCTGGCCTAAATCACTCTTCATTCAGCCCTTTGCCAACTACAACAAAAGAGGATCTGACATTAAGGATCCATGGGTCTGGGAAGTCTGACACCACATCCTGTTCTCAGTTAAGCCTCACAACCACCTCCACGAAGCAAAGTGTTCCTTAGGTCATTTTGGTTGCAAGAGACAGACTTGCCAGGGCTGGTTCAAATAATAAGGGGTGCATTGTTTTCCTGTATAAGTAAGGGGGACATAAATATCAGCCACCTCATCAGGAAGAGCTATACAACAAGACCACATACGGAAGGTCTCTTAAGTTTTTTTTTTTTCTTTTTAAATTGCTTGTCATTTACCTAATTTAAAAGCGTAAACATATAAAACTCATTTTACAAGGTTGAATGCAGGCATATTTAAGGACCTATACCAAACATATTAGTGTGCTGACCTATGACAAGGGGAGGAAAGAGGTATGGGTATCAGGGTTGAAGGGTTGCAAAAAAGAAATAAACCACAAGTGGAGGGACATTTCATGGGCTGATGAGAATGTGCTATGCAGTGAGCATCAGTGAACCCTTTGCATCTGGGATCCTTTAAAAAATTAAAAGTCAAAATGGAAGACTACAGGCAGAGCTCGCCATTTGGTGTGGACTTCTTGAGACAGGTCTCCCATTGTTGGGTGGGTTCCATGGGAAGTGATGACAGCTCAAAGAGGTGGTGGCCGGCTCTTTCCAAGGAAGACTGGGAAGTACAGGACAGCCCCATCTCAGGGATATTTCACTCCCTGTGACTAAAAGTGAGCTCTCAAGGCATGGCCATTACCTGGAAACTGGTTAGAAATGCAGACACTCGGGTCTCACACCAGATCTGCTTCAGCAGAGTCTGACTTTTAACCAGATCCCCAGGTGATTAGAATAAATCATTAAAATTTGAGAACCTCTGCTCTAGGACATGGTTTGGCAAGTGGAAGGTTGCTTAGTGTCCAGTGCAGCTCAACCTACTGAGCCAACTCATTGTCCCCCCATGGTGGGTCATCACAGCTTCAACAGCTAAAGGGAAGCCGTTCTGAGTGGAGACAGAATTTACAATGTAACCTCAGAGAATGTGCCCAGAGCACAAACAAGGTGGAGACTGCCGCACTTGGAAAAGTCAGGAAGCTACGAGGTTAGGGTGTTTGGTAGTTGTCTATAGGTTAACTGAAGCCTCCCAGGATTCTGCAGGACTTGGAGAAGAGAAGAGAACTATGATCCAAGTGCCCAAGAGGGTAGTGGAAGAGGAGTGACCAGGATGTCCATCAAACGTGAAAGGCCTGGGGTGACCCAGCTAGAGACCAGGAGTCCTAAAAGGAGTGGAACTTTTACTCAAGGGTAAAAGCAACGTTGGCATTGGGACTACCAATATCACCTCCCAACCCTCGGGTCTGAGATGTGAGAGAGGAGAAGCCTCTAGAGGAAAGCCAGGGTCAGGTAAGGCCCAAAGGTGAAGGACACATTCTATGGAGAAGCCAAGGATGCAAGGGAGTTTGTTTGGTGCAAAATTGGGGCTCCAGAAGACACACTGTGTTGGGATGTGAAAAGAGAAGTAGAAGATCAGACTGGAGAAATACAGGGAGGAGATGGAGGGCACAAAAGATGGGAGGTGAGTTATCATTTTGGGAACTGTGTCAGTCAGGATATAACAGTCTCTACTACTGCAACAGATGACCCCAAATCTAAGTGGCTTAAATGGTGGTTTCTTGCTTATACTACTTGTTCATTACGGGTTGGTGTGGACCCTGCTCCATGTCCTCCTTACCTAGGGATCTAGGATGATGGAGTCTGTCTGTCTATGCTTTCATGATAGTCAGAGCTCAATTTTTTTTAAAAAAAATTATTTATTTATTTAAGAGAGGGAGAAAGAGTGTGCACAAGTCGGGGGGGGGGTAGAGGGAGAGGGAGAAGCAGGCTCCCCACTGGGCAGGGATCCCGAATCGATGCGGGACTCCATCCCAGGACTCTGGGATCATGACCCAAGCCAAGGCAGACACTTAACCAACTGAGTCACCCAGGAGTCCCTAAAGCTCAATTTTTGTGTGTGCACTTGCTGGAGTATTCATTAAACAAAGCAATTCACATGACCACCTCTGAATTTAAAGGGACAGGATGTGCAGTCCTACCATGAACCTGAGGGAAAACGAGAAATATTTGGTGACTAGAACTCATGATTACCACATGTAGTGACTAACTTATAGGGGTGTGAGTGAATGAATCTGCCTTTAAGTTTCAGAAAAGAACTCTGGGACAGTTCTGTTGGCATGCAAGCCTGCTGCCATCCACTGGAGGGTGGCTGAGTCCTGATACACCAGGAATCTGTGCCTGTTCCATGGGCATGAGTTAGTTCTTGAGATTTCCAGAAGTGTAGGAATCAGAAATCTACACAGACATATGCAGTTGTTGGGATGGCATGTTAACCCTGCTCTTTGCTCTGAAAAGTTGGTCTTTGTAATGAATGGTTTTGTTTTCAGGCCAGAGAGATATTGGGTAAATAACTGTCTCAGCAAAAAACAAAGAACAGGGATATATTGTTCTTCTGGGTGTTTCAGCTGATACTTTAATCTTGACTCCCTGAATTCCCATGTCTCCTTGAGATACCAGCCAATGTTGCAAGTAGAAGCAGCCAACCTCACATTTTCCCTGATTGCTAAAATCTACCAATAATAAAGTCATACCTCCCTCTTTGAAAAGATTTAGTGAGCACATTTGTAATGCTCTTTGATTGACCAGTGAGCAAATGTCCTGTGGCCATCTTGAGTGCCTCGCCTTCTAGTTCTGCAGAAATATGCATATTAAATCAAGAATGTTAGGGGGTACGGAAGTGGATGAAATAGGTGAAGGAAGTCAAAAGGTACAAACTTCCAATTATAAAATAAATATCATGGGATGTAATATACAGCATGGTGAGTATAGTTAATAATATTGTATATTTGGAGGTTGCTAAGAGAGTAGATATTAAAAAGTTCTCATCACAAAGGAAAAATTGTGTGGTGATAGATGTTAACTTATTGGGGTGATCATTTTTTTTGATGTACACAAATATTGGATCATTATGTTGTATGCCTGAAACTAATATAATGTTTTATGTCAGTTATATCTCAATAGAAAAATTTTAAAAAGAATATTAACCTCATTGGGTTCTAGAACTGTAGATCCATATAATTTATTATGATTAGACCACTGATTTTGAAATTCTCCATTTGGATTACTCTGCAGGAAATTGGTACAGGAGCCCAACACCTATGATGTAGGGAAGTTTGGTCAGTTCTTCTCTGTGTAAAAACTCTGCTCTTTTAGCCATCACGTGACTAAGAGAAGGTGACCCTGTCTTTAGCTGTAGGGTGGACCCTGATTAGTCTCAGGCAGGGTGTCTCAGTCTTGACACTATTGACATTGAGCCCAGGGAATTCTATGTTGTCGGGGCTGTTGTGTGTAGGACAGGATGTTGAGCAGCATTTCTGCCAGTAGAACCTCAGCTACCATGGAAACAACTCAAAGTGTCTCCAGATATTGTCAAATGTATCCTGGGAGGAAAAGTGCACGGCTCCAAGCCATGGGTGTAAGCCAACCATGATAATCCATTCTTCTTTCTAGATAGCTGGCAGAGAAGAATGGATATGTGACCATTTGGCTAATGAGATTGGGGGTGGGGGGAGAAAAACTGCAGTAGGGTTTGAGGAAATGTTTTCTTCCTTATAAAAAAGAGACCTAGGGGGCACCTGGATGGCTCAGTGGGTTAAGTGGCTGTCTTCTGCTCAGGTCATCAGACCAGGGTCCTGGGATAGAGTCCCATGTGGAACCCCCATTCCCATTGGGCTCCCTGCTCAGCGGGGAGTCTGCTTCTCCCACTTTCTCTGCCCCTCCCCCAGCTCATGTGCGTGCTCTCTTCTCTCTCAAATAAATAAAATAATCCTTTAAAAAGAGAGAGAGAGAGACCTGGGAGGAAGCAGTTCCTTTCCCTTTCTCTGGATTTTGCAGTTTGTAGCTGAAATGCAGGCAATGTTGTATTCGTCTCACTACCAGCATGAAGATGAAGCCAACTCAGGAAGCCCGGAGCTCCTCAGAGAAGAAGCTCAGCCCACCCTTGGGTGGCTTTTTATTTGAAACAACAAATACTTTTTTGTTGGAGCCTGAGTGTTCTGTTCCTTGCACCTTAAACCATCAAACTGGCAGAGAGAGAGGCAGCGTCCTTGCCCATTCGGACCAGGACAGGTGCCCTCTTAATTAAAAGTAATACATTTCTCATCATCGAAGTGACAGGAGGTCAGGAGTTTACTTGGGTTCTTGGCAAGTTGATAAGAAAACTGAGCACCTACTGTCTAGAGGGGAAGAATGAGGCAGCTAAGAAGAGAAGGACTAGATAGCCCTGACCAGGAATGGTTACAAAGATCAGAGAAGTAAGTGCAAAGGGATAGGGCTTAGTGAGTGGAGGAGTCAGACTTGGATACAGATTTACCCTGGCCAAGATGCAAATTTACCCCGACCAAGAGCCCAGAGTCTTGCTACAGCCATGGTCTCTACTGTTGGCTGCCCAGTGGAATCACCTCAGGAGCTTTAAAAATACCGATGCCTGGGCCCTACCCACGCACATCCTGGTATAATTGGACTGGGGTGTGACCTGGGCATCCTTTTTTTTTTTCTTTTAACTTAAGATTTAAAATTTTTTTTGGTGGATTCAGGTGTCCCCGTGTCCTTTTTACTTTTATTGTGTTGCCTTTGCAGCAGGCTGGCTGGGTTGGAGCAACTGGGTGGGGGCGGGGAGGACGGTGTGCCCGCAGCCCCAGCCAAGAGGGTCGGGTTTTGGCTTCATGCAGGATAGAAATCAAACTTGAGCCAAGAGGAAGTGAGAGCAGAGTTTACTGAGACACAGAGAAAGCAGATACAGACAGAGCATCCGGGATACTCAGAAAAGAAAGAAAAGCGTGTCTGGTGTTTGCGTGGGGTCTGGGTTGTGTGTGTGTGTGTGTGTGTGTGTGTGTGTGTGTGTTTTAAGATTTTGTTTATTTATTTGACACAAAATGAGAGAGAGGTCACAAGTAGGCAGAGAGGTAGGCAGAGAGAGAGAAGGAAACAGGCTCCTCGCTGAGCAGAGAGCCTGATGCGGGGCTCAATCCCAGGACACCAAGATCATGACCTGAGCCAAGGCAAAGGCTTTAACCCACTGAGCCACCCAGGCGCCCTGGGTCTGGGGTTTTTATGGAGGATTGTAGTTTGATGCAGATGCGTTCTCAGGTGTCCAGGAACATAGACGAGCATTGAAGTGTCCTCCATGTCACTTCTGCCCCGGAACCACGGGTCTTGGTGAGTTAGAGGTCTTAGAAAATGTTCCTGATGGCCCCACCTGGTCACCCCTTAAGATGTGCTGTCTTGTGCTGGAAAACTCCAAAGAAATCATTAACTCCTTAACCTGTACAAGGAGGACCCACATTACCTGTTTCATGAGGCGTGTGTATGGCGGGGGAGGGGAGGGGTGTAGGTCCTAGCAAGAACAGAACCAGGAAAAGGAGCAGAAAAGCAGTTTTTCACGGGCTCCCTTTAGTCTCCTTTCCTCCCTTACCTTTACACCTGTAGATTCTTCTCTTAACTTCATCCTGTTTTTTTGTGAATAGATTGTACTCGTACTTGGTACAGGTACCTGTCTTCCTGTCACTCAGTTTCCACCTAGAGGATAGTTTATAACTCTGTGTAGGTATATGTTTATTTTATTTTCAGTTCCTTTTTATTTGACAGGACTTTGTATGCATACTTTCTACATCTAACACTTTTGACTTCACTGTACCTTACAGATGGTTCTATGCTTATACTTTGAGAGCATCTTCTCCTTTTTTATACGCAGCCAAGATGTTCCATGGTATGGATATGCCTTACTCTACCTAACCAGTCCCCAAGCGATAGGATTTAAGTTGGCCCCAGCCTTGCTTTGACAATGGATGTCCCAGGGAATCACCTCACACGGCATGTGTAGGCTTACCTGTAGAAAAATGGGCTCTCTGAGTCAATGGGCCAGTGTACTTGGGATTTATGGAGAGTGTCATGCGGACCTTCTGGAGGCTGTGTTTCTTCATCCATAATATGCTAGGAGGGGGCGCCTGGGTGGCTCTGCTGGTTAAGCGTCTGCCATTGGGATCAAGCCCACATGGGGCTCCCCACTCCTCTCCTTCTATGCTTGATCCCTCTCAGGGAAATAAATAAAATGTTAAAAAAAAAAAACACAATACGCTGGGAGAAAGAGCACCCTCGTTCTTCACGGTAAGGTGTATTATCATTGTTTGATTTGTGCCAACCTGATGTGTGAGAAATGGCCTATCAGTATATTTTATAGGCGCATTTTCCCCATTCTAAGTAACGTTAATAATTTTTTCATAGATCAAATAGCCATTTGCTCCCTTCCTGTGAACTCTCTGTGTTCTTTACCCAACGGTTTTTTATTTCCTTTTCTTATTAATTTGAAGAAGCTCTTTATATAATAGAAAAATGAGCCTTTTCTGTCTGATCTGTATTTTTGTCTAGGTTGACTTTTGATTTTACATAATGGATACTCTTTTAAGGGTCTTCTCTCTCTTTTTAAAAGATTTTTTTTATTCTTTAGAGAGAGAGAGAGTGCAACCATGAGGGGAGGAGGGACAGAGGGAGAAGCAGACTCCCTGCTGAGCAGGGACACGGGTCTCTTCTCTTAGGACGTTTAGATTTTTTTCTCTCTCAGAAAAGACTCCACCACTCTGACATTAGAAAAAGCTAATGAACAAGCTTCTTCCTGTGGTTTCCAGAATTTGGGAGGAAAGTCTTGTTTGCGTTTCCATATGAATGTTATAATCAGCCTGTTTATTTTAAAAAATCCATTATTTCAGTTGGGCCGTATTTAAAGTCTACAAGTTTACATAAGACAAAATGAAGTTCCGTGAAGCCATGGTGCACCTCCCTCCTTGTACTAGTCAGCCTCCCAAGTTTCTTGTCCGTTTATTTAAATTCCTAGACATTTTGTCTTTTTGTTCACTATTACAAGGGAAGAAAAGATGCCATTAACATCTGTTGATTGTTTATATGGCATCAGGATTTGTAAAAGTTCTCTAAATGATTCCTCTTTTTTTTTTTTTTTTTTTAAGATTTTATTTATTTATCTGTCCCAGAGAGACAGCACAAATGGGGAGCAGCAGGGGAGGAGGGAGAGGCAGAATCCCCAGGAAGCAGGGAGCCCGATGTTGGGCTGGATCCCAGGACCCCGGGATCATGACCTGAGCTGAAGGCAGACCCTTAACCAACTGAGCCACCCAGGTGCTTTTTCTAGATGATTCTAATAGAGTGGCTACAGCAGGGTGGGAAGTGGGCATGCAGAGAGGGCCCTGAGCTGTAATCCAGGAAAGCATTCTTTGTCAAGGCCATTGTTTTGAATTGCCAGTCCATGATGATAATAAAAACCCAAACTGATGAAAGGTTTTACTATTATTTATACATTCGCTATGGCAAGGTACCCCTTGCTGTCTGTACCCAGGGCCAACGGCCTCCACGCCTCAGCACACCACTCTTCCCAAAAGCTGCCAAGGGTGAGAATCACCGGCTTAGTCTTTCCTGTCCTCACCCCTCCCATTTCATTTCATCATCTCTCATGTTCTGCTTGAGCTACCTCTTACCTTTCTCACTTCTTTCACTTCTGTGACCTTTTGCCAGAAACCTTGTAGAATCTTTCCCCCGCATCTTGCCCCAGGACTCTGGTCTTACACCCCACCAATCTGTCCTCCACGTTGCTTCTACCCCAGGTGCAGACGCGGTGCTAATACTTGCCTTTTTGCTGAACCCTCTTGCCTACCTGCCCAACCTTCCTCTTGCCATTCCCCACTGACCAGTGGCTCTCTAGAGCAGAGCACTGCATGTCATCTGGAACATGGCAGTCTCCCATGTCCCTGAGACTCTGCATTCACTATTTCTGACATCTGGAATTTTTTATTATTTATTTATTTATTTATTTACTTTAAAGATTTTATTTATTTATTTGACAGACAGAGATCACAAGTAGGCAGAGAGGCAGGCAGAGAGAGAGGAGGAAGCAGACTCCCTGCTGAGCAGAGAGCCCCATGCGGGACTCGATCCCAAGACCCTGGGATCATGACCCGAGCGGAAGGCAGAGGCTTAACCCACTGAGCCACCCAGGCGCCCTGGAATTTTTTAAAATCATCGAGTTCTTACTGCATAGAAAGCTTGATGTTATGAGTGATGAGTTTAGGAAACTGGTATTCGGGATCTACTATTACTGGGTCCTGAACTAGATTCCATCTCGTGATTTCCACTTTGCAGATAAGGAAACTGGAGCTCACAGAGGCGGAAGACCACATGGTGTTCCCATGTGAGTCTCAGCATGCCACCATGCTTTTTAATGCTTTTGATATATTTTGGATTTTTAGGAAGCCAATTTGTCTAAGGGCCCTTTAAACTTTACGATGTAGCCTATTTAGTGACTGCTGGGTGTGGTGGATGTTTGCCAAGCTTCGGGCTCCTGTAGCCCAGTTTTCCCAGTTACGACTCCTGACTCCTGGGGTTGCTTTCCCAGCTTCCCTTGCGGCTAGGGCATGGGCACATGCCCAAGCTCCAGCAACCAGCTGCGAGATATCAGTTTGGATGCGAACACCATAAAGGAGGTGCTGTGCGGAATTCCTTCTAGCAAGGACACTGAGAGACAGATACCCAATTGTCAAAGGTGGCTGTGGCTTGTCCTGGCTAATCTTGCGTCCAGCATCAGCAATGTGGGCGAGACACCTGAGCCCAATGGCCAGAGCAACGGCATTTCCACTGGCAGAGTTTGACGGCGTCACTTGGCCATCGCTCTTGAGTGGCAAGCCTGTCAGCCTGATTCTCCGGCCATCCTAAAGATTTTGAAAGAGACTAAATAGTTCTCCATTAACTCTTTTTCTGCTTAAACTATCTTGAATAGGTTCTTTTTGCAAACCTGACAGATAAAATGAGGTTGTGTATCTTGTGGCTTCCATTTTTCTATTTTAACTACTTTCAATATCACCTACCCCCACTCTCCCAAATTCACACATTGTGATTGAAAGATGAGAGATCATGGAGGTCTTTAGGACCCAGTGTTAAAGATAACATAGTGTCAGGAGTCTTAAGTATTTACATTCAGGGAAGGCCCACCCTCCCTCTTAAAATCTATGTAATCCCATCACTAATAACTTGCTTCAAACTTAAGAAATCCTAATTAGAGGGACGCCTGGGTGGCTCAGTTGGTTAAGCAGCTGCCTTGGGCTCGGGTCATGATCCCGGCGTCCTGGGATCGAGTCCCACATGGGACTCCTTGCTCAGCAGGGAGCCTGCTTCTCCCTCTGCCTCTGTCTGCCATTCTGTCTGCCTGTGCTCGCTCTCTCCCTCTCTCTCTCTGATAAATAAATAAAATCTTAAAAAAAAAAAAAAAAAAAAAGAAATCCTAATTAGAGAAAGGAATATTTGGGAGACAGAGGTCTTTTGCCCTGCCTCTTCCCAGGACAGCTGCCTAAAAGCTGATGGCCAGGTTCGGGTCTGTCCTATGTAAGGCCAGAGCCAGCCTGTGAAAAAGCTGACATTTATATCCATCAGACCACCCTTGGCCCACTCTGGCCTGCGGCTCTGTCTCTTCCTCTGAAACTCCATCACACAGAAACACACACACACGTTTGACTCTCAGTGATAGACTTTTCCATTCTCCCATAATTGTTTTATGTGTTGGCTTTGTACCTCTGATTAAACAATTAATCCCCCAGGGGGACAAGAACCACATCTTGTGTTTCTTTTATAATTTTTACAGCACTGAACAGATTGTCCTGAACATTGTAAGGGTTTGCTTAATAAATATTCGCTGATTAATTTCTCTCTTGGGGCTTTGAGGGTAAATGACACGGGTGTCTCATTCTTCTTTTTTTTTAAGATTTTATTTACTTATTTGACACAGAGAGAGAGAGATCACAAGTAGGGAGAGCGGCAGGCAGAGAGAGAGGAGGAAGCAGGCTCCCTGCTGAGCAGAGAGCCTGATGCAGGGCTGGCTCCCAGGACCCTGAGACAATGACCTGAGCCGAAAGCAGAGGCTTAACCCACTGAGCCACCCAGGCGCCTGGTGTCTCGTTATTCTTAAATGTGTGTGTGTGTGTGTGTGTGTGTAAGAAATAGAGAGAGAGAGATCTGAGAGTCAAGAAGTCATACACTCCAGGCATGGCATTTAGAGCTAGAAAAGTAGAAGACCCAAGACACAAGTCTCAGCCTTGTGTGTAACTTAGCCTTAGTTTGTCATGTATAAATTGGGGCTTATAACAATATCTACCCTACTTCCTGGAACTGGGGCCTACAGAAGACATTATGTGTACTTAAGTCACTTTGTGATTGTTATGGGGTTTATATGAAATGGGACCAGAGAGGGGAGTGGGGAAGAGGCTCTAAAGTCAGTGTACAGAAAAGGGATCATAGCGGACATGACCCATGGGGTTTGGTCCCACCCTCCTAGGGCCAACAGGAATTTTTTTTTTTTTAAAAGATTTTATTTATTTATTTGTCAGAGAGAGAGAGAGAAAGAGAGAGAGAAGGAGAGAATGCATATAAGCGGGGAGAGCAGGCAGAGGGAGAAGCAGGCTTCCTGCTGAGTGGGGAGCCCAGTGTGGGACTTGATCCCATGACCCCGATATCATGACTTGAGCTAAAAGATGCTTAACCTACTAAGCCTTGGGGCCAACAGGTTTTATAGTGCTGGACTTCCAAGTATTTCCAGGTAGCAGGCAACCTCCTCTTGACAGCTCCCTCCTAGCCCAGGGGGTCAATTCTACCTGACTTTAAAACCTCTAAACCTGTAGCCTGACACCTTGTCTCACCCCCACCTTGGTTCAGGCCTTGGTCCTACCTGACAGCTTAGGCCTCTTTCTGTCTCTGGTCTCTAATCCCCCCACCCCCACCCTGGAGCACAGCTATTGACCTAAAAAAACAAATCTGATCACATCCCTTCTCTAAGAAGCTCTGTTGGATATCTAAACCTATATATCTATGGTGTTTATCTAAAGAGGGAAGCCCAGCTGTTTTCAATCAGATGAGAGATGTTGGGTGTGAACTAGGAAAGATCTAGAGGTGGATAAGATTAGACAAATATTACATGAAACTATGAACTCTTTCTGTGTGTGTGTGTGTGTGATTATACAAAACACGAACAATAATTATTTCTTTCTTTTTTTTTTTTTTTTTAAAGATTTTTACTTGTTAGAGGGAGAGAGAGAGCACAAGCAGCAGGAGCAAGCAGGCAGAGGGAGAAGCAGACTCCCCACTGAATGAGGAGCCCGATGCAGGACTTAGTCCCAGACCCCTGGGATCAATAACCTGAGCCAAAGGCAGAGGCTTAACCAATCGAGTCACCCAAGCATCCCAAACCATGGGTATTTCTAAAATTTCTCCTACTCATTTAGATATTCAACAAATATTTATTGTGTGCCCACTGTTTGCTGGACACCATTCTAAGCACTGCATGTATGAGGGAACAAAACAGATACAGATCTTACCTTCTCAGAGCTCACATTCTAGCATGGAGAGAAAGAACAATAGGAAAGTCAGTAGGAAGTCAATCAGGGTCACAGGAGAGTGACTAGAGGAACCACTTGAGATTAAACTGATCAGAAGAAAGTCCTCTGAAGAAGAGTTGATATTTAAGCTGAGTCAGCGGGACACAGATCTGGAGAAGGATATTCTAGACAGAAGAAAAACAAAGAGTAAAGGCCCTTGGATGGGAAACAAGTTTGGCATTTTTGAGGACAGCATGCCCGTGTGAATGCCAAGCAGGGTACTGGGGAAAGTAGTATGGGACGGGATGAATGCCAGCAAAGGCTATAGCATATCATTGTCAGGATTTTGAATTTTATGGTAGGATTAGAAACCATTAGATAGATGGCTTGGAGTGAGGGAGGGAGAGAAGGCATGAATGGAAGCAGAGGCAAGGTAGGCTGATGTGGTATTGGCTCTGGCCGAGTTGCTGGCAGCTTGCGTCCAAGCCGTCCAAGGACATGGAGAGAAGTGGTCACTTACAGGATTTATTTTATGGGTCAGATAGATGGCTTGCTGATGGACTGACTGGTAATGAGGGTGAGTGGCCCGAAGGAATTAAGGATGACTTAGGGTGGGTGGTGATGTCATTTGCTGAGACAACTGGGAAGGGATAGATTAGGGAAGAAAAGTTGCGTTTGGCTTTGGACATGTTGAGTGTGAGACGCTAGTCATTCAGTGGCGATGACAAATGGTTGCTGGAGAATTGAGTCTGGAGCTCCTAGAGAGGTCCTTGCTGTAGATTTCCATCTGTGCATTACCTGCAAGGAGTCATGAGGCTGGGAGGGATCACTTTGGGAGAGAGCATAACCAGATCCGAGGGTGGAGGACAGCCCGGGTGTACTCCCGCATTTGCAGGTCAAGAAAACAGGGTCTGAGGAGCCTAGGGATACCAGAAGGGTGGAGCTTCCCCAGTTCCCACTGAGGAAAGTATTTCCAGACGCAGGATGTGGTCAACTGTGTGTGGGCATCACCAGAAGTGGAGTAAGACAAGGGTGGAAAGGGGATAAGAACACAGGATTTGGCCACAGGTTAAGACATTATGGTGAGTGTGGCAAATGCAGTTTGGGACGCAGGCCTGACTGGAGTACAGGGAAAGAGAGGCGTGAATGTATAGTTGGGAAGGGTACGTAGCTTTCAAGAAGTTTTGCTGAGAGGCTGGATCATGGATGTTTTTTATTTTGTCTGTATATTCCAGACATGAACATATATTACTTACATAATACTATAATAATGTATACAGTGCAGATAGCACCCGACTGCTTATGAGAGGAGAAGCTCCTCAGTAGAACACAAAGCCTTTCATCTTCCCTCCCCGGTGACCTCTCCAACCCCAGGCTTGCTCCTTTCCATAAGCACCAGTCCCCTGCCTGCATCAGTCTGTATTTCATTCTTGCCAGCTGCCACCCATATACCAACTCAGTCTGGTGCCAGACATTAGCTGTGGCGGGACCTCCCCCTCCTCTCAGCATCTGTAAACCACCTCACCCCACATAGGTCCAGGATCATTCCAGTACACACTTATCACCCAGCCCGTCTCACCCACGCGTCCGGTACAATAGGAAAATAGGGAAAAAGAATTGGGCTTAAAGTCAGACGGGTGTGCGGATTCCTTCCCCCATCTGCCATATAGCTATGGGACTCTGGGGAAGTCTCTTAACGGCCGGCCCGTGCCTCGAGTTCCTCATCTGTAAAACGAGGTTAGTAAAACCCACACCCTATCCGTTTTGTGATGCCTGGTATAGGGCAAACAGTAGCTGCCGTGGCGCCTCAATTTTGCTTCAGCGCTGCACCCCGCTGAGCCACGACAGGTGAGGACTAAGATGTTTCAGAAATGTGACCCAGCATTGGGGGCCCCTCACATGACCCCGAGATACCAGACGGTGTCCCTGTCCCCCGCACAAGGCACGTGCCGGTCGGGTGACCCGTCTTTCCAGTCGTCCCACACGCCGGGTCTGTGATCACGCGCCCCCCACCCATAGCTAAGCCTGACGCGGCGGTGGCTCATGCGCCTTTCCGCCCCAGCCTCTAGCCACGGACCACACGTCCCATCCCAGCCGCCCGGCCCCGCCCCCTGCCCCGGGCGCGCCCCTCCAGTTTCCCGGCTCGGGTGTCGGAGGGGCCGCGCCCGCGGGCCGTGCGCACGGATTGGCTGCGCCGCGGCGGCGGGCGGCCCGTGGGCACACACACCCTCCCCGTGCGGCCAATGGGCGTGCGCGCGTCACTGACCGGGAGGCCCGCGAGCCGGCAGCCCCTCAATAAGCCACATTGTTGCACGAAACTCCAGAGCAGGAGTCCCCGGCCGCCGCTACCGCCGCGGTGTCATCAAGCGGAGAAGCTCCGTGGGCCAGAGCAGCGCGCGTGTGAGCCGCAGAGATCCGCTCGCCCAAGTGAGACCGGACCGAGATTCTTCCCAAGTTGAGCCTTTACTGATCCTCTGGCGAAGTTAGCGCCTTGGCGGTGGGGCAACCCGACACGTCGCCAGCAGTGATTTTTGGGCGCCTTCTAGCAATCAGGACTCCCCAAACCTGTTTACAGAGACCCTAGACTTTCTAGCTGGGCGTGCCATCGTCTTCTTTTTGTGCCGTCCGGATTCACTGCTCCCGGCCGGGCCCCCAAGCCCAGATACAAAGCGGTCGGACCGCGCTGTCCTCCTCCCCCGCACGCGCTCCAACCTCGGTTTCCCAACTCGGCGCCGTCGGGCCGCGGCAGGATGATCGCCTCGCATCTGCTCGCCTACTTCTTCACGGAGCTCAACCATGACCAGGTGCAGAAGGTAAGTAAGCGCTTGCAGGGGCGGCTGGCTCGCCTTTGACAAAGTTGTGTGGTCCCCGGCCCTCACTCTGGGGTCCCGGCCGGCCGGGACTCTCCTCCTTGACCCTGCGGGGAACCACTTCCTCTCCATTCGGGGTCGAGGACGCGGAAAAAGTCAGGGCTGCCGGGAAACTCCTGGGCGCGAGGAGCCACGTCCGCTAGGCACGGGCAGGCGTGTGCGCGCGTGCGAGGCGCCTGGGCTCGCGCACCGCGCGGCTCTCTGCCTTCCAGCCACCCTGCGCGCGCTCGCGCTTTTTTTTTTTTTTTTTTTCCTACCACTGGAGGGGCGGGTCTCCCGGCACGTAGTCTGAGACTGCGGGTCCCACGTGGGAGGAACCCCTCTCTCGCTGCGGGAGTTCCGGCTAGAGCACGTGGGGGGAGAATCGTGGCTGGTGGGGGGGAGGCTCTGCTGCCACGTGGGACTGCGCGGGGTCTCCTGTGCCAAAGGATGGCGTTCTGGGGACGTGCGGTTCCCCTCGGCGTTCCTCAGGGCCTCGCGGAGGTGCGCTTGGGGAGAGGCCGATCGGGGAAGGATCCGGGACAGCAGCCGAGAAACTCCGCCCGCCGTGCCCCCTCCCCGGAACTGAGGCGCCCGGAACTGAGGCCCCGCGAGGGGCGTACATTTACCCACAGACGTGCCCCGGGGCGGCCGGGCCCTGAGTACCCCGCGCCAGCCTCCAAGTAGGGGGCGAACTTTGGTTAATACTTCTGGTGCTCCTAAAAGTTACACGAAGGATCCCCCAGTCTACCCCCGCTTCCCGCTTTGCTGTCTTCTTTGAAAAGTTTTCGGTAGGCAAACGAGCTTTTTCCTGACCGAGACTCCGACAGGTCTGCTCACCTCGCTGTGGGCAGCCCCCCGCCCCCGTCAGTGCTCTCGGGCTAGGTCATTTACATAAGAAAGAGCTTCGGGCCCCGCCGGGAGCCAAGCTCTAGGTGCCTCCGGGTATGGGGTGGGGGTGGGGCTGGGCCTGAGGCGCTATCACTCTGCCGAGCACTGGTTTCTGAAATAGACGGGATTTCAGGGTTGGCACCTGACCCTGGACCTCAGCTAGGACTTGAGAAGAAGGGAGGGGTTGAGGGAGAGTGGGGGTGTCCAGAGCTGTGAGGCAGTGGCAGCGTTGCTTAATTACATACTTGAAATTTCTGTGTCTTAGAGGGAACACATTTGGGGTAGTGTCTTGACATAATTGTTGGGTGATGCGACCTGCTCGTACTCCCCTCCCCTTCTGGGGATTCTGAGAGCAAAGGAGAGGGTGGTGGGTTACCTTCGTGGTGTTTTTCAGAGCCGTAGCAGATGAACCCCCCCAATAAAACGTGGCAGTACTTAGCCTCAGACTGGAGGAGGGAGGAGAAGGCCGCTGGTTTTGAGTTCATTTACTCTGCGTATAAAGGACTGTTGCTCTCTCATTCCTGGGATGTGGCTCGGCTCTGCGCTTGAATTCAGTTTAAGAATGTGTCTGTGAGCCGGCAGGATCTTGGCAACTTCTTTAGGCTTCTCTGCCCAAGAAGTGAGTTAACCCTTGGGGAAGAGTCATCCCTTGGCAAATCCTAAAGTAGGAAATTGTAGGATTATGAATCCAGGGGAGGTCTTGGTTGTGTATCACTCCAGGACATTTTAATTCCTTTACTAATTTACTCTCCCCTAATCCAGAGGAAGGAGGCTAAGACTCGGACTGTCTAGGTATGGTTGGGAGTCATCACTTTGGTCCCAGGGTGGAGAGAGCATAAGCCAGGGTATCTGGAAATGAGTTCTAATCTGTTTTGTGATTTATTAACCACAGGACCCTGAACAAGTCACTTTGCCTCTTTGGACTGTTGGTTTCTTTTTGTAAAACAGGAGTGACAGCAGCAGCCTTGTCCACTTTAGGGAGTTCTGAGGATAAAGCCGGGTAATGTAGCCTTGTCTTTTTTGTAGGCGGCCCTTACATACACTTACAGCTTCATTTTAGCCTGTGAAGGTCTGGGTGGACTCTGGGTGTATTTCCTCTAAATCACCGATGGGGGCAGAATAGAGTCAGGCCTTTAATTTACCTGGTGTCAGAACCTGGGACTTGGCCTCCAGGCTTAGGTGAGCAAAGGGGTTTGATTCCTCCTACCATTCTGTAGCAAGTAGGAAGAGAATCAGAGAATATTTTGGAAGTATCTTTTCTTCTTTTTAAGTAGACTCCACTGCATACCCAGTGTGAAACCCAATGTGGGGTTTGAACTCATGACCCTGAGATGAAGACTCTCAGCTGAGTGAGACATCCCAGTATCCCTGGAAGCCTCTTTTCCAGTTCTGCTACAAGGATGAATTAGAGAAGGGTGAAGTTTGAGTTTAATTTTAGAGAGTCTTTTGAAAAGGTCTGGATTTGGACTCTTCTGAAATCCCCATTATCTTGCCTATTCTGGGTTGTAGTCTGAGGCATGGAAAACTTAGATGCACTTAGCCACAACTAGCCCCCTCACTCCCCCCAACTTGTCTTCTGATGCACAAGTCCAGTGTTTTGTACCATTAGCAGGAGAGTAAGAGTTATTTGCTCACATTTGCTGATTGACACTTTGAAACTTGAGAGCAAACACATCGGCATTTACTGTGTGCCAGGCCCTGGTTTAAGTTCTTTATGTTTGTTAGCTTATGTTCGCAACAGTTTGACAAAGCAGAAGCAGTTATTATCAGCATTGCTGTCTTACTGGTAGGAACAAAGGCACAGTAACTTGTCCAAGGTCACTGGCTCTTGTTGTAAGAGCTGGGAATTGAAGTCTTGCTGTCAGGCTCGAGAGCCCCATGCTCTTGACCACGCTCACCTGCTTCTGGGAACAAAAGTGGACTCCATCCTGGCCCCTGTCTGCATTCACTCTGGATGCTGGCAGCACCGTCACCTAGCATGCCCAGAAATGCAACTAGCTCTTCTCTTGCTTACATTAATGGCACCAGTACTCTCTGGCTCTTCTGGCTGGGAGCTCTGGACTCATTTCATTGACTTTCCTTTCTGATCGCTACACATTTGTCAACCTGTCTGGCTTAATTCAGAGGCCTCCTAGGATTTCTCTGTTTCCAGTCTCTTTCTGGAACGAGACTAGAACATTTCAGAACCCTTTTTTAACACTGCATGCTGAAGGCCTGTTGACCCCTCCATGTTCTCTACCTCATTCCCTGAGGACTTGCATCACCATTCGTTAAATGCCATGCTCTTCACACAAAGCACCTTTGCCCTATCATGGCTTTTTTTTTTTTTTTTTAAATGGGAGTTCTCATGATCAATTTTTTTTTCTTGTTTTTCTTTTTCAAGATTTGAGAGAAACAACAGCATGAGTAGGGGGAGGGGAAGAGGCAGAGGGAGAAGCAGACTCTCCACTGAGCAGGGAACTAACCCCACGCAGGGCTTGATCCCAGGACCCTGAGACCATGACCTGAGCCAAAGGCAGGTGCTTAACCGACTGAGCCACCCAGGTGCCCTATCATGGCATTTTTGTAGTCCCACCATACATCAGACTTGGTAGTTTTCAGTTCCGGTTCCTTCCTCGGGGCAGGGAGAGTTCTGGCTGCTCACCTTTGTAGCCACAGTTTCTGGCCACTGATGAGGTGCTCAGTGAGTGTGAGGATGAGGGAGGAATCCTTCCTCGAGGCAGAAGCTGAGCAAGGGCCGCAGGAAGGGGAGGGGAGTGAAAGGCACATTGGGGGATTGCTAGGACAG
The DNA here is from genome assembly GCF_022355385.1 of Mustela nigripes. Taxonomy (NCBI): domain Eukaryota; kingdom Metazoa; phylum Chordata; class Mammalia; order Carnivora; family Mustelidae; genus Mustela; species Mustela nigripes. Next base: position 49,474,435 of record NC_081563.1, on the reverse strand, counting down.
GGCTGAAGGGGATGGGTGGATAGAGAGGCATAAAGAAAGGCCTTAGCCTCTACTTTCATAAAGGCTGGAAGCTGATCCTGATCCTGAGGCTGATTCTGAGGAGCAAGGGAGGGAGGGTTTCGGGCGACATAGGGAGGGTGAGGGAGTTTCCTCTCTTCCAGCAATCAAGGCTCTCCTCTGGGTGGAGAGATAGTGGTTTTTTTTTTGTTTTTTGTTTTTTAATCTGTTCTAACCATAAAAGTCAAATGAGGTATGCATGCCTTCCTTTAGCCATTGGCCAATGTTTTTTTTAACATGCATGGACTGGTGACATATTCTCACTCCGGTTATGGAACAGAGATAGCTTGCTTGGGCTCCTGTCCCTGTTCAGTGAGGGGTGGATTTCAACTCTGGACTTGGGAGGGGGCAGGGAGTATCTTGGAAGCCAAAAATTCAGCAAAGCCCCCGAGTCAAGAAAGATAAGAGTTTTAATGTTTTTTGAGAGCTTAGTGTGGGTACCAGGTCCTCTGGCTATGATGTGGGAAACTGAAACCAAGACACCTTCCAGTTGTCTGGTGAGATAAGGCAGTAAGTAGTCAAGAGACAGTGAGGAGTGGCAGACCTTAAGGGAGCCGTGCTTGGTATGCCTTGAGTACCTGTGATGTGCCATGAATCTTCTGGTAAGGGTTAAAGTACCAAGAGTTAGCTACTGATCACAACCTTACTAAGATTATTTTTCACCCACTCAGTGGACATGGACATGTACAGTTTCTCATTTGTTCAATGTGTACATAATACTTAGCATCCTAATACTCTCCCTTCCCTGCCCAGAAGCAGCTGATGGTAGTAGGAATATTTTGTAGCTTTTGTTAACCATCTTTTTTTTTTTTTTTGAATCACCAAATTTCAATTTCAGAGAGTGCTAGGGAAGTACTTTTCTTTACCATCAAATTAATTAAAATTCCCTCTGAGGCTCCTCAGAGCCAACTTTTTTCTCTTTCTTTCTTTCTTTCTTTTTTTTTAAACATCACTTTTCAAAGATGACCATTTCCAGCACCCTGAGGAGTTGGAGGGCAGTTAGGGGCCCTTTTCCAGGGGAAATCAAAACAACACAAACCACAACCGTTTTCTCAAAACCTGGCAGTCAGACTAAGGAGATCTGATACACTAAAAGATCTCAGGAACCCCAGAAAACTGACTTCCTTTGTTCAGATATTTCTTTCAAAGACGACTCCTGATAACGGTTCCTCATTATCATTGTTGAGTTGTGAAGTCAGCAAGTTTGGTTTGTTTTCCAGTACTGTGTTGTCTGGCTTTCCCTTTCCAAAGCAGTGGGGGGGCGGGGGTGGGGAGGGGTGGGGGTGGAGAGCAGATTAGATCCCAGAGTTCTTTGCCTGCGTCTTAATATCGCAGGTCAGGGGTCATAGGCCTTGCTTCCTTGCGCTGGAGGGGCTGTTGCTGCTCACTCCTGAAGCAGGTCTTCCAGCCTCACCACTCTTGGCATCTTGGGCCCTGTGATCCTTTATGAGGGGCTGTCTGTAGCCCAACCCTATAATAAAGAGCCAGAATTCCCACCCTATCTCAGTCTGTAGGGGCAAAACCTGTATTCTGTTTTGTTTTGTTTGTTTTGGTTGCTACTACTTTTGAGCTGTAGTTTTCAACTGCTAGCAATTTTGCCCTCCAGTGGATTTGGTAATGTCTGGAGAACTTTCTGTCTGTCACCATTTGGGTGGGTGTGGATGTTAGGTTGCTGCCTCAAGTAGGTAGAGGCAAAGGAGATACGCCGTCTTACAGTGCCCAGGACAGCCACCGTGCAGCAAAGACTTTTTTGGCCCCAAGTATCTGTAGGTTGAGAAACTGCATCAGAAGAAAGAACACAGTTCATCCCGCCCTTCAGTTTTATGGCGCATTGTTCCTGCTCACCCAGCTAGTTAATAGTAGCTGTAACTAGGACCTTGGCTCTCAGCTCACGGCGTGCCAGGTCCTGGGACAGTCACGGTAGCACGTGTTCTTGAACAAAAGATGCATTTGAGATGAAGTCGCAGACCACTGCAGTCAGCAGATGTCTGTGCCCCCTGGCCGAAGGGTGGGGTACCTGGGTTACCAGGGCAGGTAGTGAGTGGGAGGGAAGTTGGCTCAGCTGTCCCCAGGAGAATCTTCCCCTGGTTGTTGCTAGGATTGCCATGGAGGCCAGGCCTCCGTCAGATTTCTGAACACCGCAGGCGGGGGAGCTGGCAGAATGTGGGTCCAGGAGCCACTGGCGCTGGGGACAGAGGACAGGGGCCTGTGATCCTCACTGAGGGCCAGTCCAGCGGTCACATTGGGAGAGGTTGTAGGGTGAGTGAGAGAGCCAGTCTCCCGGCCTTGAATCCTGGCTTATATAACCGGCTTTGTGAACTTGGGTCAGTTAATTTAACCTTTCTAGGCCTTGGAGAGTTTTTGGATAACACCTTAATAGGGTTACTGTAAGGATTAAAGAGTAAATATATGTGAAGCTCTTACAGCATTGCCTGACACATAGTCGTCAACTCTTTATGTATTAAATATTAGTACATGGAGAACTACATCCGTATAGTAACCATACTCTTAGATGAAAGGGGCCCTGCTTTTTCCCCAAGGGCTTGTAGGACATAATGGGTTCTGGAACATTGTCTCCATCTGTCTGATGTCGCATTAGAGGAGAAGACAGGGAGGGCAGAAGGATGGAAAGTTCCTGAAGCTGAGGAGTAAGGAAGCATCCTCACTGCCCTCCCTGTCTTCTGAAACTGTTTCTTTTCCTAGGCTTGGGAGGGCCATCCTTGAGTTCTTTCTCTGACTTGCTTTCCTTTGGGTCCCGTGGGAAGTAGCCTCCCCACTGGAGGTGGGAGGGGTGGGTGTCTCTGGGATGCCACGATCATTGTACCAGAGGCTGAAGCATCCTCCGTGGAAGGCGTGACTGATCACAGCAGTAGTTCTGCCCTTTTCACTGTAGAAACCTAGTCCTCCCTCCTCTTCAGTCCCTCTCCCACAGACCAAAGGCGCCCAGGGCATTGCTGAGGCCACTTATGCTGCATTTGGCCAGTGAGATGCCTGCTTAGCCTTCCTCACATCTGCCCCAGATTCTGCCTTTCCACTGGGGCAACTGGGGTGGGGGATATCCTGGGCTGTTGAGTCCCAGGACCAGGTCATGGTAGGTTTTGGTCTCACTGACCCCTGGAGTTTGAAGGAAACCATAATTCCCACAGTTTTCGGCAGATCAGAAGAAGGGGCCCTGGCTGTCTTGAGTATCAGCAGAGAGCTCTTTGCCCCTCATACAGACTCCAGGCTGTCCAGTGTGGCCCCTCCGACACTTCCCTTCCCCCATCCCTGTATAGGCTTTGCCTCGTCCAAACCCAGTTGGGAAGCCTTGTTTCCCTGAGATGCAGCCCTCTGTTAGGGTGGCTGTACTTTTTGCTCTTTGTCTGTGGGTCTCTAAGCAATAGCCTGACGTTCCTTACTTGGAAGGACCTTGTTAAAACCTTGGAGTTAACTTAAGAGTGAGTCAGGGCTGAGAATCTGGCCCTTGGTGCCTCCCAGCCGGCCTTCCTGACTCTCCTCCCCTTAGCTCAGTGGTTCTACCTGAGAGGTGTGGTCGGTCCCTGTTGTTCTTGAAAGACCTTACTCCTAGACTCTTCCTTCTGGCATCTCCATACTGTCTGATAAAGGAACGGAGCCAGATAGGCCATCAGAGTTAAATGAGGGCACACGAATCTGCCACTTTTCCTTTTTCCCATTTGAGAGACTACCTTCTCCTGCTTCCTGCTTCCTTCCACATTTTTCTCAACCCCTTGCCATGAAGCCTTCTAGCCATGTCTCATCAGTTCCATCCCCCATTCTGCAATTTCTCAAGCTCTTAAAATAACCAGCACTACTAAGTGCTGGGCTCCGTGTATACTCTCTAACTCAGGCCATCCTTCAGCAGCCCTCCCTGGTAGACATTATTAGCTATTATTCAGATGAAGACACTAAGGCATAGAAAGGGACAGTACCTTGGTCAAAGGCAAGCCTGAATTCAGTCTGACCCCAGAACCCAGGTCCTTAATCCCAGCATGGGGCTGCCTGCAACAACTAGAGACAGGCCACTTGTATTTCATTTTCATGGGGCTGTGAGTCAGGTGTCAGTTGGGAAGGGACCTTTGGATTATCTAATTCCAGTCCTTCCATTTTATAGATGAGGAAACCAGGTGCTGTGTACTAAGTGACCAGCCCAGGTTTATATAGGGCAAGCCCCAGAGCAGGAACCCAGTTTCTTGGTCCCTATTTCCCTTTTGGCACCAACTGTGCGGCATGAGCTCTTCTCATCAGTCAGGTGTGGGCTCCCTAAGAAGAAAGGCAGGATTTGCTTTGTGGTCTGAACCTAGAGTAACCCTGTAATTTGTCCAAACTGGGCCACTTTTTTGAGAATAAAAGGGGACACTCTTAATACTTGGGCTGCTACCTCAGCGTAAACTGAGATTGTCCTGGGCAAATTGGGATGTATGGGCTGTCCTGCCTCTGGTGGGGTGGTGGTGGGGTGGGGGGGCCGACTGGGAAGGTCTGGGGCTGATGTGGGGCCGAGTGCCAGATGTGCGGGGGTTTGGTATGGCGGGTGGATGCTTGGCAGCAGGCGGGAGTGGGGAAATCAGCTATCCCTGTGCTGGAGGCTCAGGAGGCTCAGGGGGTAGACTCTGGTCCCCTGGCATGGGGCTGTTCGGGGAGGCAGAGTCACACCCTTAGGGGACCTGGGTGACCAAATAGGACAGTCATACAGCTGGAGAGAAAACCCTGCTGCCGCCAAGGTCATGTGCAGTGAGGGCTCAGGCCTGAAGAACAGGGTCAGGCTCTGAGCTCCTGGGCATTCTGGAATGGCCAGCTCTCCCCTTCACCCCGGTTACTCTCCCACCCCTTCGGCACACCCGTAGCCCCTTATAAGTGACCATGACCTAGGCCTTGAGCACCTACTCTCATTACTGAGATAACTGCTGACACCACAGACGTAAATTTGGGAGCATGTACGTAGTTGGTGTCTTTAGTCCTTTGGGACCAGCGAGGGCAGGAGACAGAAGGTGTCAAAAGTATGTTGGCAGCTGGGAATTTGGGAGAGGCCATTTGTGCTGGCCCCTGAAGGGCAAAGTGGGAGTTTGTTAGGCCAGAGGATAACACTGTAGGTGTGGGGTTAGCATACACGCACATGCAACCTTTCTGAGACGCTCCTGAGAATTGTATTGATGCCTGCGTGATTTCAGTCATTATAAGTCTGTATTTTATTACTGTGAAAGAAACTGCCTCTCTGCCCTTCCCCTCAAGTTTGTAATTACTTGCTGACGTATTTGCCTCCTACCAGTAGACTGTGCCCCTTGCAGACAAAGACTGGGCTCTCCTTTCCCCTGGTGCCCTCAGCCCCTGGCCTGGGCCCACTCCGTTTAGCACTCAAGTCCATTTTGGGTCAGTGAACTGTGCCGGGGTCATATACGTCTGAGGCATAGGATTGCACAGCTGCCCCCTAGCCGGCCCAGAATGTCTGAGTATAAGAGGCTCCCAAGACCCATGTCCCAGATGCCCATCTTCTGGACCCCTGGCGGGTGCTGCTGCCTGAGGTCGGTCTGGCTGCAACTCCAGGCAGCTGAGGCAAGAACTGGAAGAACTGGAAAGCCTATGACTCACCTAGGTGCAACAGGATCCTGGGGGAGTGGCCTGTCGGCCTCCTAGGTCAGCTTCACACTTCCCAGGCGCCCCAGGCTCACTGGGGCTGGTGAGCGCAGGGTGCGTCAGCTTGCAGCTTGAATCTCCTTGAGGTAGCCTGGTGGCCCCGGCGGGCTCCTTCCTTCCTGGTCCCATCTGAGGAGAGTGTTGTGGCAGATCTGTTACTTTTGGGCAGCTGCCTTTCAGAGGAAAGAGCCTTACAGAATCGAGGATCTGCTGTGTCTTGCCCTCCTCAGTTTATCTTTTTCTTTTCTTTCACTTTCTTTTCCTTTTTTTTTTTTTTTTTTTTAAATCAGAAACATCTGGCCTTGGCTTGGCACCATGACAGGATAAACTTGCTGCTCTTTGCTCAGCCTTGGTCCTCCCAGAAGTCTGTGAAGGCGGTATTATTAATGAGGTCACCGATGGTAGTTACCTGGCTTTCCCAGTTCGGGCACACCTGTGCCCCAGGTTCGGGCGCTCAGCTCACCCCCGGATGTAGGGGGTCATGCCGGGGACTTAGCCTGTGGTTTGGGGAAGCTTCTCCAAGGCTTGGTGTCCTCGTCAAAGATTTTGAGGTGACGCTGGCAAAGGAATAATGCAAAAATAAGAAATTTTTCTGAAAACGAAGTTGTCAGCCCGTGTCATCGGATAGAGTCACTGGAAGGTTGTGTATGGATGTGCTTATTTAGATCATGGGTCTTCCCTCTGGTTTGACCTCTTATACACTTCTTTGAGCTCCTTGGCCACTCTGACCATGTGGAGTGGGTAGACCAGGGCCTAGTTAGGGCTTTGCCCTTTTTCCTTCTTATGTTTTAAAATGGAACTACAATCTACACTGGAAACTGAAAACACCAGGTAACCACCACCCAGATCCAGTAACAGAACATTAGCGGCGCAAAGTGGAACCACTATCCTACCTTCTGTCAGCAGGGGTCTGTTTCTGCTTCGTATGAACGGACTCGTAAGATGCGTCTCCTCTTGTGTCCGACTGCTTTTGCCCAGCTATATATTGTGAGAGTCATCTGTTGTATGTGGCTGTATGTGATGGTAGGTGGTGCCTTTTTTTTTTTTTTTTTTTAAGATTTTATTTATTTGTGTGTGTGAGAGAGAGAGAACAAGCTGGGGGAGCAGCAAACAGAGGGAGAAGCAGGATTCCTGCTGAGCTGGGAGCCCAATGCAGGACGCGATCCCAGAACCCCCGGGATCATGACCTGAGCAGAAGGTGGAGGCTCAACTGACTGAGTCACCCAGGCGCCCCTAGGTGGTGTCTTCCTAATTGCTGTGGTAGAGTATCCCTGCCGCCCCCCCCCACTCCCCTGTTTTGACTGGTCCTAGTAAAGCATACACAGACCAGTGAAAGCCCTACAAGAGGGTGTGGTCTTTCCTAAATTTCTTAGGAGGAAGTTGGGTTGGAGCCCTGGAGCCTTTGTCTCCTGTCTGTATACATGACCTGATTATATCTTTGGGGCAGGACCCATGTGCTAGGGAAGCTGAAATTCAGACAGTCTGTGCGGGGTCAGGAAGAAGCTAAAAGGTAGAAATTATCTGCTGCATCCAGCACCTTCTGGAGAGAAGGTTCTAGGTCTTCTGTGAGAAATACACAAAGCATGGGGAGAGTCCAGTAGCACTTCAGGGTGTCCTTGTGACCTTGGCCCTGATGCTTACGTGCTTGTGGCGTTGCTTTCTTAGCTGTTTGTTCGCTGGAATTCCATCTTCTGTTCAAGAGGATGTGTCCTGTAGGGGATGACTGATGGGCAGTTGCTTGATCCCGTATTAGTTCTTTCCTCACCTTTCTAAAAGGATTAGGTGATGGAGCTCAGCTTTCTGTAAAAGGGACTGGCAGGAGGGACAACCAATGCACTTAGACTAGGTATAGGTCACTGGAGCTGAGAACCGAGCTCAGAGCTCCCTGACAGTCCAGGCAAAAGAACAGCTCTCCTAGAGTCAGGGGTTTGAATTTTGCAGGAAGCGGTGACTCTGGGTGGTCAGACTCTCTCCTGGTACCAAACCCTACAGGGAATTAAGTGGTGGGTAAACAGCACAGCGACTTTACATAGTGAGGTGATCTTCATGCTCCTTCCTTCCCATGACCCAGTGATGATAAACGGTCGGTTGAAATAAGACTCATCCGAGGACATTGCAGTCTTCTGAATTCTGGTCCTGGAATTCACAATACCCTTTCATGATCTTGGCCCACATCTTCTGAGCCCTTTCACATGATACCTCTACACTCTAGCTGACATGTACATTGGATATGTATGTTCTTAGCCCAGAACATATGGTCTCCCCTGCCTGCTGGTCTCATGGGCCATGTACACCTAACACTTCCATGGACCCCTGCGCAGGGTGTTTGCTTTTGTAATCTACTGAGATCCATCCCTCCGTTCAATTCAGAGACATTCATGGGGTCTACAATATGAGTTGATTTCTGTACTGCCTGGTAAAGTCCTAGAGAACAGGAATCTAGAGTTCTTAAAAAGATTATTTCTGTGTGTGTGTGTGTGAGAGAGAGAGAGAGAAATGTACAGTTCAATGACATTAAGTACATATACACTGTATACAACATCATTATTATCCATCCATTTCCAGAAGTGATTGATTTATTTGAGAGCAAGAGAGAGCAAGAGCAAAGGCAAAGCACAAATGGAGGCGAGGGAGGGGTAGAGGGAGAGAGAGACTCTTAAGCAGAGTCCATGCTCAGCATGGAACCGGACGGGGGGTGCTTGATCTCAGGACTCTTGAGATCATGACCTGAGCCCAAATCAGGAGTTAAGTGCTTAACCGACTGAGCCCCCAGAATTGATTTCTTTTAAAATCCTGCTCTGTACACTGTAGTGCTTTGCATATAATTGGCTTTCAATGGGAGAAGCTGGGGTTGCAGCAATGGCCAAAGATTCTGGGGTTGAATGCTGCAGATCTTATAGGTATTGAAATTTGAGGTTTCTTCTACCCTTTTCTTTGAAACCTCTTAAGGTATTCAAGGTGGGATTTGCAGTACTTAATATAACCGTCAAAACTGGAATATTGTTCAGGGCGCCTAGGTGGCTCAGCGGGTTAAGCCTCTGCCTTCGGCTTGGGTCATGATCTCAGGATCCTGGGATCGAGCCCTGCATCTGGCTCTCTACTCAGCGGGGAGCCTGCTTCCCTTCCTTTCTCTCTGCCTGCCTCTCTGCCCACTGGTGGTCTCTCTGTGTCAAATAAATAAATAAAATATTTAAAAAAAACCCCCAAACTGGAATATTGTTCTCTTCTGGTTCAGAATAGCTCAGTCAGGACCAGTTTCCCTCTGGGACCAGACAGGGTGGCCTTAGGATCTCAGTGGTGGCCACAGGCATTCAGTTGGGATTGGCCTGTAAGATTACATGGGTCCTTGTAGACCAGCAGGAAGACTGTCCTTTCTTGTTCTTGACAATACAGGAAGGTGTCTGGGGGATCCAGATTGTAACCTCAACTGGGTGGCTGCCTCCAGGCCTCTTGTTTTTCTGAGGTCCCTTTCTGGTTACTTCCAGGTCCTTCTTTTCAGGGTCTCCCCATCCATATGTGGTCAGGCTGTGTCTTGCCCACCCAAGCCACTGCACACTTTTAAGTCGATCTGTGTGAGGGTGACCTGTTCTCTCCATTCTTTGCATAAGTTCCCCTCCTTCTAGTGCTAGTCTGGGGGAAATTGTGGACACTTAAGTGTGGACACAGACTTCTCATTTCGGGTGCTGTTTTATTTCATAAAGAGGATGGGGTTAATTTCCTCTTTCGAACTTCCCCCATCTCTACTCAAGTTCTCTAGAGGAAACGGGCGTGTTGGGCTGGCGTGTTATATGGGAAGAAAGACCAAAATTGCCCAATGAGGAAGTTCTAATCTCAAGATTGCTAAAGAGCTGTCATTTAAAACTACTATCTCTTTCTCTTTCACACACATGCTTTCCTTTAGGCAGGCATGTGGCCTTCTATACCTCAACTGGGCGTTGCTTCCAGCATGCCTCTGTTTCCCCAGCTTGGAAAGCCCCTCCCATTCCCTCCCTCTCCCTGATAGGATTTTTTTTTTTGTTTTTTTGTCTTTCCCTGTTAGGAATTTAATAGAGTGTTTTTTTTTTTTTAAAGATTTTATTTATTTATTTGACAGAGAGAGATTACAAGTAGGCAGAGAGGCAGGCAGAGATAGAGAGGAGGAAGCAGGCTCCCTGCTGAGCAGAGAGCCCGATGCGGGACTCCATCCCAGGACCCTGAGATCATGACCTGAGCCAAAGGCAGCGGCTTAACCCACTGAGCCACCCAGGCGCCCCACCCTGTTGGGAATTTAAAGAGAAACAGCTCAGTGTGGTCGGCTGCACACTCAACACAGAAAGAGAAGGAACAATTTGGGGAAACAGGGTTTTGTTAACCCTGGATGTGACTAGAATGGGGTTAAGAAATGTCATTGGCCGTTTAAGGGTGCCACTTGCCAGGCGGGGGACTGTAGGAGAAAAAGAGAAGGAGTAGATAGATCTCTGTGTTCCCCATTTATGCCAGTGACAGCTGTGTGGGGCCGGTCATCCCCTTTTATAGGGAGGAGACTGGATCTCCATCAGAGTGACTGGTGCAGTGTTAACACAGCTGTCCAGATGCCACAGCCAGGACTCGGACACTGGTTTTCCTGATGGCCCAGCCTGCACTTGACGAATGCTAGCTGTGAAATGAGGGCTGACCTGACTGATTCTGCTTTGATAGTTTCCAGTGACCTAAGTGTTTCCAACAAGAACAGGGTTTACTCTTTCCAATTCCCAGCCCCCCAGGATCAACACAGGTTTATTTCACACTTAGCCTCCTGTCTTCACTGCTGACTTTCAAAGACTCTGGGTAGAAAAGTGGTAAAAATGACCTTAGGCCATGCTTGTCCAGAGCCCAGCCCACCGTTATCACGTGATTGGCCTGGGGGCTACGAGCTGCAGGAGAGGCTGGCCTGGGGGCTACGGGCTGCAGGAGAGGCGAAGGTGTTTGAGTGTGCAGGGCCAAAGGTTGCTCAGTTAGTCAGTCTAGAAGGGATCTTTGGGCTTCTTTATATTTCTAAAAAGGTCCTCATGTCAGTAATGCTGGCGTGCAGGCAGGTTTAGGAACTCTTACCCAAATGGCAGAATGGAGACTAGACAGAAGTTACCAGAAAGCAGACTCATCTTAGAGGACAAATTTTCTAACAACTAGAGCTGACCAATAGTAGTAGCTAACCAACTCATGAATACTGAGTGTGTCATGCTTAGAAGTGTTTAGACCAAGGCCTGATGGTCCCTTGGGGTGAGAGAGGCAAACTACACATACTCGAATGCTCTCTGCGGTGGGACTCTTTGAACATGACGAGGGCATTTTTAAAGGTGAGTATTTATTAGTGGTGGTTGTACTACCCTTGCCTGTATTTGATATCTCTTGAATGACTTTGTCCCATGACTTTGGGCCTGGTGCTCCCTCCCTCTGGCTACACCGTGGGTGAAAGTTGGCAGGGTTCTGCAAAGTATATTCATTTCCTTCCCAGTCAGTCTAGGAAAATTGTCTTTGTATGGAGACTACTGCTTGTTTCCGGCTTCTGCTTCCTTTGGCCACCCTTCGTGCAACACCGCAGTGCCTGCCAAGGCTGGGTGGGCCCCACGGTGTGTTTAAGGAAGCTGTGACATTCCACGATTAAGCAGCCCTTCCCTAATAAACTCAGGGTGGCCACATCATCATGCTGTGAAAGAAGGGAAATTTGGGCCAAGGTGCTCTGGTTGCATTTTTCAAAGCTGTCCCATATCATTTCTCTTAGTCTCCTGTGTTAGAGAGGAAATCAAGGCCCTGGGGTCCCTTAAGAAATCACAAGGCACCACACACCCACACCAGGAGGGCCCATGAGACAGGTGAAGGGAAGATGATGGTCCCAAGCACCCAGTCTGCATCCTAGCTCTGTCCCTTCACATCGAGTAGCTTGTAAGCAGGTATATAGAAGTTTTACAAAAGGACAATGGAGTAAAGTCACAGGATGGTGTCTGGCAGGTAAGAAATACTCGGTACATGTTTAGCTACTGTAACAATCATCATTATTCCTTTCCTCTGTCACTGAACACTGTGCTCTGCCGTTGGCCCTTCCTTTTGACCCCGGGGGATGACTGGAATAGAACCTGGCTTTTCCCTGGGGATGGCCAGCCTGAATGCACCACGGTGCCCTTTGGCCTATGGAGACCCCGCTGTTGGCCAGTGGAAGGGGGCATTCAACTAGCAGAGTGGACAAGCCTGGCTGCCCAGTCCACTGCCAGCTTGCCCCTTTGCAGCTCTGACTGGGCATGTCGCCTCCCCACTCTCAGTAGAATGGAGATAACACTACTTGCCTCTCCCAGGGTTGTTGTGAGGATGTGATGAATTAATGGCTGTGAGGCCTTGAGAGCAGTGTCCGTGCCACATAAGGGTTTACTGTTACTACTGTTGCCCACCATGGCTGGTGTCAACACAGCCCTGAGAGGTTGCAGCAGACGGTGGTGCACTCAAGGCAAATGAGCTGCGCGAGGCGTGAGGTCAGGAAACAGAAAGGATGATTGGGTTCTTCCTGATTTAGACTGATGGACTTAGGCACTCTGGTTTGCAGTAAATGCTGGCCACAGACGAGCTCTGGGAATTCCTCATTTCTGCAAACTTGAAACCCCGCATGACAAACCTGGTCCTTCTGTTGGCTGGGATGAGGGGTGGACAGGAGAAGTGGCTGAAGACCTATACCATTCTCCACGCCTGCCCTGTTCTGTTTCACCGTGTGCATGCGAGGGTCGCGTCTCAGTGTGGTATTTTAACCACGTGGTAATTGTAGAGCAGGCTGGGCTGACACACCAGGGACTGTCGTTCGACTCGCTTGCATTTTACTCTTTTCAGCATTTTACTCCAGACTCTGATCTTTGAGCTTTTGGGATTTTAGAAGAGTGATCAAAGATGAGTCCTGAGCGGGATATTTGAAATGACCCAAGAGGGGCTGATCTCCTTATTCCACATGGGAAGAAAGAGGCCCCAAGAGAAGGATGTACCCTCAATTGCCTAGGGAGTTAGGATACAGCCTGGAACAGAGGAAGGTGTAAGGGGACTGTCTCTGTTGACCAAACTGGTTGGTTCTTTTTCTTTCCTTTCTTTTTTCTTTCTTTTTTTTTTTTTAAAGATTTTCTTTATTTATTTGACAGACAGAGATCACAAGTAGTCAGAGAGGCAGAGAGAGAGAGGAGGAAGTAGGCTCCCCGCTGAGCAGAAAGCCCATGTGGGGCTCAATCCCAGGACCCTGGGATCATGACCTGAGCCGAAGGCAGAGGCTTAGCCCACTGAGCCACCCAGGCACCCTGGGTTGGTTCTTTTCGTAAAGGATTAAGCACCTTGTGCCCTTCCTCTGGAAATGTTAGGCTGCAGGTTTGGTTTTAAAAAAAAGAAAGAAATTTAAGAAGTTCTGACCAAAAAGGCTAGAAAATAGAATAGGCTGTACTGCTAACAACCACATTTGTCTGGGAACTCTTAATTATAAAAAATGTGTGTATTTTTGTCAAAATTGAGCAGGGGCAGGGAGCAGGCAGGAAATTTCCTTGTTTCCTACAGCAATACCAGGCAGTGATCCTCAGCCAGCTTGGCCACTGGGGACCCCCGTTTCAGGGCTGGGGAGAGCAGGGTTGCTTGGAGTCACACAGTTTGCTGATGAAGCTGGGAGGACTGTGACCCTTAGCCTTGAGGGGATAGTTGGGGCCTGGGCCGAGGTTCCTGATTGTCGACCCCTACCCTGCTGTGGCCAGCAGCGTCACCTGTCCCTGACAGCGCTGCCGAGAACGGGTGTTGTGGAAACTTACGTGCCTCATGGTAGGGATTCTGTCAGACTTCTTCCTGATAGGAAAAGACTGGGAATGTCCACAGCCAAGGCAGATGGGAGCTTCCAAGAAGGAAATGGTGTGAGAGGGACCTCTAGCGCTTCTTTGATTGGTGGTAGTAAATCTGGGGAAAGTTCATGTAAATTTATGGGAGTTGGCTCTGCCTCTGAGGAGAGGAGAGCTTGAGTTGTTATTTATGTAGAAGTTCTAGTCTGGGTCCTCACCTGCCGGGGATGCAGGGGTGAACAGATAACACACAGTTCTTCTAACCCTCTGTGCTTATGATTTAGACACTAAGAAATACATACAGTGAGCCCCAGGAGGGTGGGGGTGCTGCGGAGATCATGTGGGGCCTTGGAAGGGTTTCAGGTTTGGTTCTAATGGGAAGCCTCTGAAAGGTTTTTTTAAAGCAGGGGAATGGTTGGAGTCTGGCTGGGGGTGGAAAATGGTTGGGAGAGGGAACGGCAGACTTGAGGATTGTGTAAGTGAGGCAAGAGGAGCTGGCTGTTGGGCCCAAGGTGGGGATAATAGGATTGCCATGACTGGCCTCGAGGTGTGTGCAGAACAAGGAGGGTCAGATAAATGCCAGTTCCTAGAACATTGTTAGAGACCCTTAAACTCAGCTTTTCTGGAAAGAACTCTCCCTCTTCCCTCATGTGCCTTTCCCCTCATCTTTACCACTCTTCAGAAGTAAAGTTAAACCTATTTTTCTCATTTTACCTTTCAGTTTAGTTCTTTCTTATTTTTAAAGATACCTTGTCAAATAGATTCCAATTAAGTGGTCTTGAATAATAACCTTCTGTGCATAACAGGTTTTATTCTTTTGAAGGGCTGAGGGATGTTACATGACGTAGATGCACACCACACTGAGTGAACCTCCCAATCTCTAACTCTTGTTCCCCTCCTCCCTCCCGCTCTTTGCAGGTCGACCAGTATCTCTACCACATGCGTCTTTCCGATGAGAACCTTCTGGAGATCTCTAAGCGGTTCCGCAAGGAGATGGAGAAAGGGCTTGGAGCCACCACCCACCCCACGGCTTCGGTGAAAATGCTGCCCACCTTTGTGAGGTCTACTCCAGATGGGACAGGTGCTGCCCCTGGGGGGATGGCTTTGGGCACTCCATCGCCTAGGGGAGATTTGGGTGGCTTTTCTTTTGGGACTGAAAGAACAATGTATCAGCAAAGGTTCTTTGGTTTCATACCTCAGACCAGCCCTGGCTGGTTGAAGCATACAGGAAATTTTTTTTTTTTTTTAAGATTTTATTTATTTATTTGACAGAGAGAGAGATCACAAGTAGGCAGAGAGGCAGGCAGAGAGAGGAGGAAGCAGGCTCACCGCCAAGCAGAGAGCCCCATGCGGGGCTCGATCCGAGGACACTGAGATCATGACCTGAGCTGAAGGCAGAGGCTTAACCCACTGAGCCACCCAGGTGCCCCTGAAGCATACAGGAAATTTAATGAAGTTGATGGGGAGAGGTAATCAGGAAGACTGGAAAGCAGGCAGCTGTGGCAGTCAGGGTAGAAGTAAGTTTTTGTCAGCCCTGCCAAGACATTGCTGCCACCCATTTTTCTCCTGTCCCTGTGCTGAGACAGGCTGATCGGCTCAGTTTGGGAGCTCGCAGTCCCACTGAGATTGCACAGTCATGGTGAGGAAGATCAGGCATGTCTGAGGTGGTCACAGCCAGAGGCCAGGGCATTCATTCTACGTGGCACATTCCACAGCCTTGCTGGAAAAACAGTATGGTACAGATTGTCCTTAATGTGTTTCTGGAACTCTGTGGAAAAAAAAAAAGTACTTGAAGCCCATATACGCTTGGGAGAATGTGAAGAGCCACAGTGCCTCTCTGGGTATTAAGGGCTCTGAGGGTGTGCACGAGAATCTGTCACGCTTGGTTTCATCCCCTTCTTTGGCTGGATGCAGACCCTGTATTTTGTGGAGTGCCACCCAGCAGGTAGTTTAATCAAACCAGAGTAAAGGGAGTGGTGGAGCTGGAAGTGGGCCAGAGAGCCTTGCACGCACACCTAGAACAGTGGGTCTTTCTTCAGTCAGCACAGGGGAGTAACAGTGTAGGGGTGTGGGCAGAACTGTCTGGGTAACATCAGCGGCAGCATCTGCCATGTGCGACGGAGTGACGGGGCTGCTGGTAGAGACAGGGCGAGGCCCGAGGGATGTGCTCGAGTGGGTGCTAGGATGCTGAGTCCTGCTGTCCGGAGGCGACCGCATCCTCCAACAAGGGACAGAATGGGGCCGTGTCAGTGCCTGTTCATCGGTACATGTGAGGTACCTGGAGCCCGACGGGGGAGCAGTGTGGGATAGCCACCCGCATGGGGACTGTAGGGAAAGAGCCCAACGGGAGAGCCAGCAAGCCCAGGCTCCTTGAGGCTAACCTGCCTGAGAGCCTCCAGGGACCTGGTTTGTCTAATGAGACTTTGGTTCTTCCAACAATTTGGAAAATATTATATGTTTGCCTTGGGACTCAGCCTGAACCCAGCGCTGCAGGGGTGGCCGGGTTTGGGGTTCCTCCGAGTGTGTGTGTGTGTCAGCCCAGCACTGAGTTCCCTGAGGTGAGCGGCCAGCCCCGATCCCTGGGTATCCCTCATATGCCCTCCAGATCGGCACTGTTGTCTGTACCCAGCCGCTCCCTCTGACTGGCGGCCACACCCGCTTCTATTGTTTTTATTTGACATTCTGATAAATTTACTGGCTCTTTAGGGCCAGGGACATTGTTTTATTTCAGGCACCACCACTAGGCAAGTACCTCAAGTGTCTACTACATTTTGACTGTCTAAGAACTTTGCTGAGCACCCATGTATGGTCACTCATTTCCTTTTTGTAAAACCGTGTAAGAGAGGGACACATTTTATCTGTATTTTTTTAAGAGGAGGAATTTGAAGCTTGGATGGTCTGATACTTGCCTAAGGTCACACAGCTAATGAGAAGCTGAGTCAGGATTCAGACTCATATATGCCAAAGGTCGGGCATCAGGACTGCCGCCGGTCCATTATGTGTGTGCGTGCACGCGTGAGGCTGTGCGCCTCAGCGCCAGTCACACGGCCCAAGCGCAGCTGAAAGTGTTTGAAATGTGGGGCCAGATGTCCGGCTTCAGCAGGTGAATACATTTGTGAATACAAATACAAATACAAAGGTATGGGACCAGCTTTGAACCTTCTCACTGCTTTCCTGAGATTGGAGACCTGGACACTTACTGGCCTGAGCCTTATAAGAGTTTGCACTGATTACTGTGCCATGTCATGGGGTCTTCTTCCGTGACCTCAGACTGGAGTCTTGGGAACCTGTCTTGTGTCCCAAGGTGGAGATGAAAGTGGCATTTAGCCTGTGTGCCCATGAGCCACTGGGACTGAGGTGGGAGCCAGAGGCTGACCCTCCCTTGCAGCATTCTCGGGCAGAAGGGTCTGGGCAAGACTTTCTGCTGGACCTTCACAAGGAGATTTTACCTGACTTTGGTGATGCACAGAGTAGCTCTTGCTAATGTCAAATTCGACAGGGTAAATGGGGATGGTGTGTAAAAGGAATGTGTACTGGAATGCTTTATTCCCTTAAGTGGAGCAAGTGCCCCAAGTGTAGGAACTCCAGCGCTCAGCCCTGTCGTTTCTCTCCTGCTGGGTGGGGTCCTGGGGCCAGCTCCTCACCCTGGCTCTCTGGGACTCAGCATTTATTCCTCTGTACAATGAAGAGGTGGATCTGACAGTCTCAGTCTGCTGTACGTGGGTACTGGAACCAGCATGCTGTTCACTTATGCACCAAAAAAATTCTTTGACGTTTTGTGATGAGGGCAAAACCCTTAATGTCCATCAGCTTGGCACTGGTCAGTTTGTGCAGAAAATGGTCCTCTGCAACCCATTATAAAGCATGAGATCGATTTATGCATATTCATACGGTATAAACTCATGTATTTATATGTGCATAAAGGAATACAAAGTCTCAGGGACACACACTGAACTATTAGTTGCAGTTTTCCTGGTCTGTGAGGTTGGCAGTAACTAGTAAAGTGGAAGGTGTGCATATATGTTAACTCAGGAATGCTATCTCCAGCTGTATCGTAACTTGAACAGATTCCTTATGAACCTACGAGGCATGTTTAAGAATGTTCAGAAGGAACAGTCTGGCCTGGGGTGGGGGTGGTCTTTGCTCAAATGATGCCTTTTCCATGCCTTATAACATTGTTGCTTATAATGACAGCATATTGGAAACTGTTTATGGACTATCCCTGTGAAGGGATACAATGCAGCAGTGTTACATAAATGTGTGGGTATTAATAAGGATACACCAGGGAGGAAGGACTGGTACCTCCTAGTAGCTGGATGTAACTTCAGATCCCTCAAACGATGCTGGGCATTGCACACACATCGTAAAATTATTGGGATCTCAACTGGAATATATATCCAACATGAATGATAGGAATTGCCATTGGAAAATCAAGAAAGGAGACTGAACGTGGGGAGGGGAACATGAGGGGATGTAATTTCGAATGGACAACGTCAAGGCTTTCAGTTCTATATTTTGTGAGTTGTAGCTCTGAGTTACGGACTGTGGCGATAAGGATCCACCCCTCAGTAGATAAAGCCGATCTGAAATGAAAATTCGGCTTTGATATTGACACTGCAGTAGATTGCCTGGAAGAGAGACCGTGGGTCAGTCATGTATAGGGATCTCTGCCTCTTCCCAGACAGTCTGTGGTGCATCACCGGCTTCCCT
Organism: Mustela nigripes; assembly: GCF_022355385.1. NCBI lineage: Eukaryota > Metazoa > Chordata > Mammalia > Carnivora > Mustelidae > Mustela > Mustela nigripes. The sequence continues at coordinate 49,456,238 of NC_081563.1, read as the reverse complement.
GCCCAGGCCACAGCCTGGGTTCTGTTGCTGCTACTGGTGGTGATGTGTCTCTCCCATTGAAGGAGGGGGGAAGGGGGTCTTCGTTCAAGTGATGCCTTTTCCATGATGGCCTTCCTCAGCGAATTCCTTTCCAGCGTTCGCTTTTTGAAACTGCGAAATTAAAATTCTGATCTAAATCTCTGATCTAGAGGGGCCTAATCTTTAAATCAGTGGCTTCCTAGCTTTTCTGGACTGCGTGCTTACACCAAGCAGCACCCATGTATAAATATTTATACAGAGCTGAAACAAGTTGCAGGGACCAATGTCTATTCTTATATGTGGTGCAGTCGGATATTGCTGTCTATTCCTTTAAAAAAGCTGCTGGTCAGGAGCCCCTGAGGTTTTTTTTTCCAGCATGCAGTGTGAGCGATGCTGCCTTAAAAGCTTGTCCCCCATTTTTGTCCTAGGTGGGTGTTTGTAAAATTGTCTTCCTCTGGGGGTGAGGGGCGGGGAGGTGTTTCCAGGGCAGTGTTGAGTGGGGTGAGGATCTGAATTCTATTTTAAATGGGGTTGAAGTCAAGCTGTGGGCCTTCAAGCAGTTCATGTATGCCTGGATCCTCAGTTTCCTCATTTGTACCGTTAGGGGACTGGAGGACCTAGAATTAAGGGAAAAGCAAATATGTGACCTTCCCACGTGTTCTATAAATGAAGACCTGTGCAGCCATCACTCACCTTTGCAAGAGCCATGGCCAGCACCAAGTTCACTGAGGCAGGGTGGGTAAGGCTTCTGGGTCCTTCCTTTTGGAGGATTCATCCCTATCACCAGAACCCCTGCATTTGGGAGCGAGGACCAGGTTCTAACTCTTATTTCTGTGGGCCCCAGCTGGCCAATGGTAATGAAAGTCCTGGTGGAAAGTGTGGGAGAGACTTCAGGAAGCTTTAGGCTGGCCATTGATGATGCAGGTCTCCATTCTACTGAAGGGAAATGAACCTCCATGTAGTGGTTTGAGGTCTGTGGGAGAAGGAAAGGAACGAAAGTGGACACCAAGCCCAGAGGAGCTGATTCTAAAATAGCCACACTTCATAGATTGTGTGGACCATCTTTGTACAGAAATGTCATTGGCCCAGAGAAAAATAAAATACATGTAGATGGGCCAAGAATATCTTACTCAGATGGCCGTCAGGGTATATAAAAAAATCCTCCCCCTTCCTCTGCCTCCCCCACCCCCCAGTTTTAAAAAGTTGAAAGAATTGTATAACGGACATCTATATACAGACTGTCTAGATTCTCTTACATTGATATTTTACCAAATTTACTTTACCTTTCTCATCCACGCTTCTACCCATCAGTCTTGTTTTATTTGGTGCATCTGCAGAGTAAATTACAGAAATCAGTTTATTTCAGCCCCACAATTTCAGTGTGCACTTTACTCACTAGATGTCAATATTTGTTTTCTTTTTAATATAAAATTTACATACAGTGAGATGACAAATTGTAAGTATTATCCAATGAGCTGACAGATACGTACAGTTTTAATAACAGTGTATATATTTAATACAACCCCCATCAAGAGAGAGGACATTACCACCAGCCTAGAAAGTTCCCTTGTGCCCCTTCCCCAGGCAATCCTGACCCTGACTGCCAGAAGCAATCACTTTTAAATTTTTCCATGTGCATGAGTCTTGCCTGTTGAACAGCTTTCCATAAATCTAGTCATCTGGTATTTACTCTTTATGCAAGTCTTCATCTACCTATGATACCATGGACTTTATCTAGGTTGTGTTTATCAGTAGTTCATTCCCTTTGGTTGCTGATTTCATGGTATGTTTGGAAGCCTATGTGGGGTGCATATTGAGGGACACCTGGGCTCTTTCCAGTTTTTGCCCATTAGGACTAAAGCTGCCATAGCCATTTTTGCACAAGCCTCTTTGTGGACTCATGCCTTCGTTTTCTGGGGTAAACCAAGTAGGAGTCGACTTTCTGGCTCATAAAGTTTGGTGGGTATTTTATTACAAGAAACTGCCAGGCTTTTTTCCCAAGGTGATCAAACCATTCTGTTTTATATTTTATGCTCCTACCAACAGTGTGAGACTGACACCTGCCCCTCATCCTCACCAGTATTTGTTGTCTGTACCCTTCCTCAACCTTCTCTCGTTTTTTTTGTTTTGCTTTTTTGTTTGTTTGTTTGTTTGTTTTCAGTGCTGAGTTGAATAAAGAAAGCATGTGTTTGTATCTGCCAGGAACCCCGCCATCTCTGGGCTCTCCATAGGCAGCCCTGCCCTAAGCCATAGCTGGGTGTGTGATCATGGTGCTAGCCCCAGTCCTGTCAGCAGGCTTACCACATGCATCCCAGGGACCCATCCGGCTTTCGGAGAATGGAACTGTTCTATCTACAGAGTAAAAACTTGGGAATAATTGATACCATTTAATGAGCACCCACAGTGTCTACTAGGTGATTTACATAATCTGTTTAGTCCCCATGCAAACTCTCCAAGAGAGACTTCCAATTTAAAAATAAGACAACCAAGGCCAAAGGCAGTGGGTGACTGCCAAGGTCACACATGGCCAGTGAATGGCAGAGGTGGAGAGGTGAAGAGGTTAGGCCTTAAGCAGGGGGCGTCCTGACTCTGTGGCCATAGGATTCATAATTTACATCCACTCCTATTGCTGAAAAAGTTTCCAGAGCAGATTGGGTTATCATCTTTTTTTAAAGATTTTATTTACTTATTCGACGGAGAAAGATCACAAGTAGGCAGAGAGGCAGGCAGAGAGAGAGAGGAGGAAGCAGGCTCCCTGCTGAGCAGAGAGTCCCATGCGGGACTCGATCCCAGGACCCTGAGATCATGACCTGAGCCGAAGGCATAGGCTTTAACCCACTGAGCCACCCAGGCGCCCCTGGGTTATCATCTTTTCAAATGCATCCCAGATAGGGGTTGGCTTGGTACCATTAAAATAAGAAGCTCAAGTACAACCCAGCTGAGAATCTGCTCATATCCCAGATGCAAGTTCCAGAAGTAAAGTGTCTTTGTGCGGTCTTTGTTATCCTCTTGTTGCACCAAGATTGTTTAGCTATAAAGATGCCTTGTAAGGCCCAGTGAGTTGAAGGCTTTGCTGTATCAATCATTTGATCCTTTCCCACTTCTCTGAATTGGGAGTTATTTTCCCAGGTCAGTATATCGTCCAGCAAGACTGAACTGCCGAGAGAGCAGGGGGTGATGAGATGGTGGTGACAATGACAGGCTGTAGGCTTACCAAATGGCCAGCTGCCATGCTGAGCACTGACTTTGAGCAATCTCATTAATTTGGATCGTGACCCAGTGGTAGGCACTAGGAAACCCATTTTATAGAAAAACTAGATTTGTTTGATGAGGCAACTTGCCCAGAGTCACATGGTGAGCTAATGGAAGTGTTTGATTTTAAGCCCGCCCACCGAGTGTCAATGCCCATCACTAGCTAAGTGATTTATTCTTCTCTGCCTCCTGCCCCCCTCCCCTCGCCCCCTGCTGCCCGCTAGCACAATGCATGCATTCTTCGGCCAGTAACTCAAGCCTGTTTCTTGGGTTTGGTTCCGTAGAGTCCCCACCAAGGCTGGTCCTTTGAGGCAGCAGTATGCTGAAACTGCCTTGTACCCTACCTTCAAAGAGTGAAAATTGTCCTTGGGGAGATAAGGCTTCCACAGTTCCAATGATGACAGAATGGTACCCAGTCATATAATGTAAGCACACAATGTGATAGAGACGAGGCTGCCGGGAAGTTGCACAGAAGCGAGTATACCCGAAAGGAACCCTTATCTTGGTTGCTCAGCATTATATCAACGGGCGTGCAGTGAGGACTGATCAGTAACCAGCACACAAACAAGTTAGTGGATTTATATGGTGCCGACAGTATAAACCAAAGATTGTATCGATAAGTGGTTTCCATAGAGCAGTAGCTGTAGTTTATTTATTAAACATTTACATGTAGCAGGCATTGTGCCAAACACCTTACATATTCATTGCATTGACTCTTGGCCAAACACACACACGCATGCCCCCAAAGGGACTATTTGGTGGGCAGTGGAGGGGAGGTACTGGCTAGAGAGGTCATTACTATCTCCTCTAAACAGATGATGAAACCCGACATTTCTAGTAATTTACCTGACATTGTACGGCTAATACATCCTGAAACAGGACTTGAACTCCTGGTGGGCCTGCCTGAAAATCTGAACACACCCAGCGGATTAAAACATGTTTTAATCCTTTGAAGAGTGGTTTCACAACTGTGGGGGGAATGTAACACTTCTGTGACTGGAGCGTTTTTGAGCTTAAGAAACACTTCTTCAGTATCAGAACCCCAGCATGATGCTTTCCAATGGTGTGTGTGTTGGGAGCTTTGGGGGTACGTAATGTGTTGATTGTGTTCCAGCTCCCTCCTTCGATTGGAGCAGCCTCTGTTTTTCTCTAATTTTCCATTTTGGCATTTGGTATCCTATCGCTTAAGATGATTAGGAGACCAACGTTGTAGAAGATTGTAGAAGAGCCGATTACCCTGTTCTTTGACTGTACTAGACACCCACATTCACTGTGATTTGATACCTTTAATGACATGGAGTGACTTTATTTCTGAGCTACTGAGTGGAGACCTGCTTACTTTGCCTTCTAATGGAGTAGCTGGGATCCTAGAGCTTAAAAAGAGGCCACCAGGTGTGGTAGTAGCTGTGGTGGTTCCAGGTACATGGGAAATATGGGCCTCAAAACCTGGGCCTGCCAAAGGTAGTTTTGCTGGCTTACCTGTCCAGGACCTGCAAATTGCTCTTTTGAGTCCTCTTAATTGGAGTCTGTGCCATAAAGTCTTAGAGCAAGCATTCTCTTGGCTGCGTGCTAGCCTGGCAGGCACTTGAAAAGCAGAGCATAAACAAGCTTTCCAACCTAGAGCTATGGCGGGAGGATTGGAATGTTCAGTGGAGTCATCTGGGGCCCCTGGAAATGTTCCTGCTGTGGTACAGCAGGCAGTAGCTAGTCCCTTTGGGGGCATTGAATTATTAAAGGGCCACTTAGGAACTGGATGTGACAGTATGGGACTTGGGTCTTTGACCTACCTCAAAGTTCAAGGCTGCATGCCTCTGGCTTGAGGTGATAAGAGGTGATGTCCTTTATGGCTGGATCTAGCAAGGTCCTGGGGTGACCAGCCATCCTGGTATGCCTGGGATTCTCTCAGTTTTAGCACTGGAAGCCGCATGTCAGTCTTGGGCAGACTTGGGTGACTGACCACTTGTACATGGCCCCAGAACCCTGCTTGGCCCGACTATCTTGCAGCATCCTCCTCACTGGTGTCCCTAGTGCTAGACCCGTGGTCCGCAGGGCTATCAAAGCCCTCTCGAAAACAAAGCTGATCCTGTGCTTAAAATCCAGAGTCCTTGGCATTGGTATTTGCTACATGTGGTAGGAGCCTTACACTGTAGCCACTCTGATGTGTCATTCCCTGAACACTCTGTGAACTTCCACACCCTTACCTGTGTCCCCTTTTCCCTGTCCGGCAACTTCATACCATCATTCGGACCTGGCTAGAACTTTTGCTTGTCCCAGCAGAGCAAGTCACGGGCTTGCCACAGTGCATCTCACTGCCCCCTTTCTCACCTTCTGGTCAGGGACTGGGTTTGCGTATAGCACCCGATAGTGGAGAAGCTTTTAGTACCGTGTTCAGTGCTGCTCACTGTTGAAATAGCTGATTGCAGAATGGGAAGTATTTTGTTGGCAGGTCCTAGAATAGATTCTGGATCTGACTCTTAAAATAGTGACTTTTAAAACTTTTTTTTTTTCACCCCATTCCCAACTGTAAACAAAATGAAATCTTATATGGAACCCCATATCTAAGACAATAACAGTAAGGGAAAGATACAAACTTCGAAATGTGGAGGTGGGAGGTGAGGTTGTGCCTTAACTGGCCTTCCTTAACCCACAAAGATCAGACCTTGCCACCTGCACTGGTCCCGAGAACCCTGGGAACACTGCCTAAAAGCCTCTTGTTCAAAGAGGGGCTTCTAGAATATGTTCTGAAAAAGCTCTGGCTCCAACCCTGGACGGGCAGTGTGCTGCCCCTTCTGAACATAGTTGCCTTTGACAAAGGGCACTGCTGCTTAAAAATACAAAACCAGACGGAACCTGTTTGTAAGTCCAGCCCTCGTAGACACAGTGCTCCAAGGGCCTGATGGGAGGAACAGGTGGTGAGCTATTTTAATTAGTGACAAGTACCTAATGATGTAAAATAGATCCTGTTGGAAAATCCAGCTGGCCCTCGCCTCTCCTTCCTCAAAAATTGTGCAGACCTTGCCAGGTGCAGGCCACCTCTGTGTTACTAACAATGCTGAAGTTATGGCCTGCTCGGGACCCATTCCTGAGGTCTCATCCAAGAACATGATGGTGACTGTCCTGTTCAGGCAGCCGGTCTGATGCATTACTAGTCCTCCACAGCCTCCCCCCCACCCCCCACCCAGACAGGTGAGTTCCCAGGGGAAACTGAAACCCTTTTATCTTGCTGACCTTAAGTGTTTGATAAGAGCCTCACTGAAAGTGGGCAGAATGGTAGTTCAGGGTGGGAAATGAGTCAGCGCACACACTCCGCCAGATGAGCAACTTGGATCTTGACTGTTGGGCAATTGGATGGAGGGTGGCACGACCAGATGCTCCCGTTGCCATTTCTCATCACCGTGGGCTGGCAGTGCTGGCTCGAGTCCTTGCTTTCTTGTGGAAGAGCGTCGGTACCCCTTCTCTTACCTGGTTTTGGTGGGGATGCTTTTAATGAGGAGGACCTTTGCCAGAGAGGGCTTGGTGGGAACAGAGGTCCCATGTGATTGAGAGATGGCAGCGATTTGTGGCCATCAGTAAAGACTGTATCAACAAGCTTTAGAGGGTCCTGGGCTCCGGGGGGACGGGGGGGAATGTCACCTCCATGCAGCGGGTGTGTGTCTGCTACCACCCACTCACGTTGGAGAGCCCTTCACCCTCCCGTAGACCTGGGGGAGGGAGGGACGGACTGCAGTTACTGATAAAGATTAGGGCGTCTTGGCTTTCCTTTTCACCACTTTATTGCTTATGTGCCTCATTCTGTGCCAGGCCCTCCTCAGCTTCCAGGAACAAGAGAGATGGGTGTGGTACGGTGGGACAGGCACGGGCTTTGGGGTCAGATGGACGTGTGTTCATGAAACCCAGCAGTCACTTACCCCTTTGTGACCTTAAACCAAATGACTGAACTTTAAACCACAGTGTCACTTCCTCTGCCACCCAGGCCAGCTTGGAGGCTGCTGGTGACCTCTGGGCTTTATGCTCTTGGAGTTATTCATGAAGAATTCCTTATTTGAGGATTTACAACTTTCCCATGAGGAGCCTCCTTGCTCGTCAAGGAGAAAACTTTGCTGGAGAACCAGACCTGAACTTGGATCTTGGGTTCAGTTACTTGACCTGAGTCTCGGTTTTCTCGTCTGGAAAATGGCTATTATGATGCCCCATAGGGCTCCTGAAGATTGATGAGATAAAGCTTATAAACAAAGTGACCATCACTTAACAAATGTTTTTCTTCCGTTAAAATCCCCTACATGTCGGGCCCTCAAAAACTAAACCTCCCTCACACCTGCCTCTGTCTTTCCATTGTTTTATCACCACAGTAATCCAGATGCCAGTGATGAAGTCTGAGTTCTGTCCCAGGGATGAGAGAGATGAAGACAGGGTGCTGGGCTTTGTTTTCCAAAGAAGTCCCATTAAAAAGTAGAAAATGGGAGCTGGTAGAGTACTTGCTTGGCATGTGAGAGGTAGCCGGACGGATGCCTGCATCCTCTGCAGCTGAATTTTATGAAGGGAGGAGCTGGCCGCCTATCTGGGTCAATTTGCCCAAAATGGCAGCTGTGCAGTGAGCAGCTGGGTGTCCCTAGTGGGGTACCTTCCCCAAGGGAGAGGCAGGGCGGGAGTGGGGGCTTAAACAACAAAAAAGAAAATAGAAGATGAATTTGGTCTTTCCAGTACACTTTCAAACTTTGCTTCCTTCACTTTAGCAGTGGTGGTAGCTACCTTCAGGAGGAACTGGGGAGAGTTAGGAAAGGTGGCAAGCTCATGTAATCCTTAGAATTTGTACAGATTTAACATAAAACCCAGAAACCATAAATATTTTGACAACATAAAAATTAAGTGTTTCTCTGCATGGCAAAAATACCACAAATAAAGTGAAAAGACAGACATTGGATTGGAAAAAATAATTGTAATTATACCACCAATAAAACTAGTTTCTTTAATATGCAAAGAGTTCTTTTAGGTTATTAAGAAAATAATGAATATATATATATTTTAAGGATTTTATTTATTTGCCAGAGTGAGAGAGCACAAGCGAAGAAGTAGGCTCCCCACCAAGCCTAAGGCAGACGCTTAACCAACTGAGCCACCCAGGTGTCCCTGAACGTATTTTTTAAAAAGGCAAAAGATGTGAATAGGAAATTTCACAGAACAAGGAATTCAAAAAGGCCAGTCAACAACAGATAATTCAAAATATATAACCTTACACAGTAGAAGGAAACCCAGTTTAAAAAATGAGATACCACGTTGACCAAGGAGGTTGGCCAAGATTAATTGCCACATAACAAGAGACCTTGGTGAGAACAAAACCCAGACGTTGGTTTGTGTGGAAATCGTTGAGCACTTTTAGGCATGAACTTTTAGGCAGTGTCTTCAAATTAAAAGCATACATCCTAAGAACCAGCAATTCCAATCCCTTTTCTCTGAGGGTATCTGTTAACAGCCTCTGTGTCTTTATAAAATAAATGTACCTAAGCACACCTGAGAAGCATTAATAATGATTACTTTTGGGGTATGGAGAAAAGGGATATTTGCTTTTAATTTTCCCCACTTTTGTATTGTTTGAGCTTCTTAAGAAATCAGATGTTTGTAGCAGGTGGTTTGTAGCCAGAGGCTACTTTTAGAAAGTTTAATTGCTTTCCAGACATGCTCAGCAGTGAAGGAGACCTTGCCTCTGGCCTGATGGTCTCATGTTATTAATCAGTTGGTACTCAGACATTTTGCTTAACAAATGAACCATCAGTGAGCAAATACAATAGATGTTTTCTTAATGTGTTGCCTCAGATAGCAGCCATCATTCAGCAGAATGATCTCTCTGGATCTTCCTGGGTCCTCATGGCCATGTCACATGGCCTGTGCACTTTCTTAAGAAACCTACCATAAGCACGTTTTTCTGCCCCAGAGCCTTGCTCCCACCTGTCCAGTTTGGTAGTCCCAGGCCCATAAATGTGATGTTCCTTCACGCCCCATCACACACACCCATGCTGTCTGCCCTGGGCTTCTGGAATGTTCTGGAAAGTTCATAGTAGATGTGGGACTTGTGCCATGAGTAGGTGTAAGTGGGGATTGGAGGGGCTGAGGAGAACTACACAATCAACCAAAGGGGCATAGGAAGAGTGATGACAGCAGCCGTTTACTGACGGCTTACTGTGAGCCTTCATATTCACACATAGCATGTTCTGTATTTTGTGCCAGCCTCATGACCCCTGGGAGACGTCCGTACTATGGGCCCTGTTCTACAGGGGAGGTGACGTGCTCCAAGGCCGCATAAGTAGTGAAGCAGCTGAGCTGGAATTCAGATCAAAGCCTGTCTGCCTGTTGCTGAAGGCCCAGCTCTTCACCCCGGCTCTGCAGGGGCCTCTCGTGCACGGTGTGGGGCTGGGCACTAGAAGGATCTGTCCAGTGTCCGGGGTGGGGGAAGGGGGGGGTCACCTTCATATTTGCTCTAGAAGTCATGGTGCTGGGTCTGCCTCAGAGATACTAGACCTGGAAGGAATCCAGCCCTAGGCTGTGGTAATTGTGATCGTGTGTGATTGCAGAACGGGGGGTGGGGGGTGGGGGGGTGGGTGCTGGGGAGGAGGCACGCCAAGAGGAATGTCTGTTCCGGCAGAGTCTGAAAAGAAAGCAAGGGATGACATTCCTTCCTGGGAACGGAGGCTGGGCTGGCCTTGAGTCATGACCCCCGTGGCCGCCGATTCAGCGCATCGCTTGCGTCCTAGGCCCCAGAGTGCTGATGCAGGCAGTTCGTCTTTGATTTTCCTTTTCATCCTCCATGACAACCACCACATAGCTTTTCCTGCAGTCTGGCTGGGTTCCCACCACCAGGGGAGGCTCGGAACTGTAGTGCCTGGAAAAGTCGCCCATGGCCACGAGAAGGGCAGAATCACCCCCAGAGGGGTTGAGGGTGTCCCGGCTGTCGAGCACAGTGGGGTTGGGAGACTTTCCAGACGCCAGGGAGGGGACAGGAAATTAGCGCCCCTGAGGGGGAAATGCTGCACTCACGGGGTGGGGGTGGGGGGCAGATGCCAATGGCTTTTCTTAGGTCTCTTCAGTCCCCGCTGGTGAGGGTGATGTTGCTTTTCAGCCCGAATGGCAGCCCTAACAGAGAGCCCAGAGGACTCCAGTGTGGCACTGGGCCATGTGTGGATGCCTGGATGGAACGTTTCCTGAACCTACAGAGTATGCCCCAAACTAAGTTCTCGGGACTGTGTTGGGTAGTTGGGACACATTCTGTAGCTTTTTGCCTCCCCACAACCACTTGAGTCATGATGCCCCCACTTCAGAGGTGAGGTGGCCGAGCCTCAGGAACTTGCCACGGCCAGAACGTGGCCGGATAGCTGACAAGGTAACGTGGGCTCCAGACCCAGGCTGTGCGAGTTGGCTCCTGCCAGATGGGCACATGTGTGGAGGCAAGTCCCATGGAATCTTGGTTGAATGACATCCCTCTCCCCCAGGCTGCCCCTTCGGACTGTAGAGGCTGTGGGTAGTGCCCTCAGGGAGCTGGGTAGGAGTATTTTTTTCTCCGGGCCGAGCAGTTCCTGCTCCTCTCAGGGCCTGGGCGCAGAAGGGACCCCTGTTGGCTCATTCCGGTCAGAGCGCACCGCTGCCCCACTAGCCCATGCTGCCTCACTTCAGTGGCCGGTCACCCGGTGGGAAATGGGCTGAGGGTTGGCAAACATGCCTGTACGTGAATTCCCCAGAAAGTAACACTGTATTTTTCAAGAACGTGTGCATCAGGGCCGTTGAAGAGGGTGGAGCCCCTGCTGGCAGAGGGAGGCTGCCGAGATGGTGCGCCCACCTCCCCGAGCTGTCGCCGGCCTCTGCTGCATCTCTTCAGCATTTCTATTCTGTGCCATACAGTGGAGCACGTCCCTGCAGCCAGCTGTATTACTGTGTAGAATCTGGACGTTTTCTGTCTACGCTGCTTGTTTCCTGGGGAGAAGGGACTGTGCCTTCCTGGTGGACACCTGAAGATCCTGACCCACTTGTGTTTGTGGAGTCTCCCTGTACCCCCTGTACCCCAGCTCTGGGGCCTGTCTGAGTGGAACAGCTGAGTGGCCTGACTCTTGCATACTTTTGGGTCAGCATTCTCTCACATTCTAATAAGCCTGGGATCTTTTGGGGGGGCACCTGGTTGGCCGATTTGCTAGGCCTCCTAAGTTACAGCTCTTTGTATTCATTCACTTTATCACGTGACCCTCTTATCCTGCCATAGGACATTGCGATCACTGTATGCAGACATTAAAAGTAAATTTTGGGGGTACCTGGGTGGCTTAGTTGTTAAACTTCTGCCTTTGGCTCAGGTCATGATCCCGGGATCCTGGATCGAGCTCCGCATCAGGCTCCCCACTCTGCAGGAAGCCTGGTTCTCCCTCTCCCACTCCCTTTGCTTGTGTTCTCTGTCTCGCTGTGTCTTTCTCTGTCAAACAAATAAATAAAATCTTCAGAAGAAAAAAAAAAGTATATTTTATATGGGGACCCCGATTTGGCTGAAAGCCCAGAGGCCCACAGGCCTATAACAGTGTGCTGGGTGTCCTGGGAGCATGAAGAACAAAGCTGAGGTGTGACCTCCTGGGATAGGGCCTGGTAGGCCTCTTGAGCTTGATGGGGACTTGGCTGAAAGCCCCTGAAATAGTAGTTTTGTGAGAGGCTGGGTACCCCATACTTGGGTGTAAGACTGTGTCATTATTGTGTGAATTCTAAAAGTAATATAAAAGTGCTCAGCATGAAGAAAAAGGATCAGACCATACCTAAATGTCTGTGATAAAAAGTAAGACCCACTGGCTACCTATCACTGGGAGATGACCAGTGTTTATGGAGGGGCTCGTGGGTTTTTAGTCTTGGGCTCTGTGAGGATCTTCTCTTTCCCGAACTCACAGTGGTCCCTCGTCTCTCTGCAGAACACGGAGAGTTCCTGGCTCTGGACCTCGGAGGGACAAACTTCCGTGTGCTTCGGGTAAGAGTAACAGACAATGGGCTCCAGAAGGTCGAGATGGAGAACCAGATCTATGCCATCCCCGAGGACCTCATGCGAGGCAGTGGCACCCAGGTAGGACCCTACCCCCCAGAGTGGCTGCTTGGGCTCTGGGCCCCACAGGTGCAGACGCTGCTCTTTCTCTGGTCTGGAAGGAGGAGACCCTGTCTGAGGCCCAGATTCTCTGTCCTGTCCTCTCTCTCTGTCTGGTGATCCCTTTCTGTGCCTGGAGGTGGAGTGAGGCACCTGCATCAGGAGAGGTGCACACAGACTAAAGCGCGGAGAGCATGCGTGTGAGACCCCAGAGTCTGGATGGGCCGCGGTGGGTGGTGTTTTGATTGCCATGACTTTGGAGGTCTGCTTGCACGGGCTGGTAATTGATGAAAGCCTGCTGTCGGGAGGCCCGACGCACCCTACTGGACACTTGTGGTTGTTATTGGTGCCATCGAGTAGCGAGGCAGAACACACAGAGTCAGGTCTGCCCCTGTGGTCATTCTGTAGCCCTCTTGGTCTCACACTTGTTACCATCGCATCACAGGGCGATGGAACTTGGCCCTTTATCTTTATGGTTATTTGCTCTCTCTTCTTGCCTGTCTACGACAAAAGAGGTTTTGCGCACAGGGATGGAAGCCTCTTGAGAAAACATCAAAATCTGGCTTTGGGGTATCCGCCCCAGCTGGTACTGGAGTGGGCACCGCATGCTTCCACATTGCTCTGAATCGTATTTTGTCATCCTCGTGTCCTGTGGCTTCTGGAGCATCTAAACAGTGAAAGGAGTGGATAAGAGAAGAAATGTGAAATCCACATACTGAGAATCCTCTCAGTAATAGCGAGGAGAAAAAGGAGAAAGGATGGAATTGGACTGTGATAATTTCCAAACATGTATTGAGCTCTTCCTGTGCGTGGGGCAGTGACCCTTACTGGGAATCAGAGTTCCCCGGCCTTTTCCCTCCTGGGCTTACAACGCAGTTGGACCGCAGGGGACACAGCCCACCCTGCGCAGAAAGTAATTCACGCATTGGAGTGGATGAGGGACCGTCAGGAGCTGACCGTGATGCCCTGTTGTGTGACAGGCTGAGCAAAAGCTATGTGTGCATTTCTTCTTCTTACCTGCACTAACCCCCCTGGCCCTATGAAGCTGAGTGCCTCTGTTAACGTACTTTACAGATGTCGAATTAGGTTTTGAAACCCTGAGTGAATGACTTGTAGATCATAGGGGTGGGAAGGGCAGAGTCACAACACAAAGCCACACTGAGGTGTTGTCCCAATTCTCCGGGGCTCCGTCCTGTTGGTAGGCTGTGTGATGTATGTGGTCCACGAGAGTGGTACTTCCTGGAATTAGGCAGTATGGGAGTCCTGGATCCCCCCCTGCTGATTTTCTTTCCAGCATATACTCAATGGAAGAGTGAATAGAGAACATGAAATCCAGTAAGATGCCTTCCCAGGGTGGTTATCTTTTAGGCCTTCGGGTGTAGAAGGAGCAGAGCCTTCTTATTACCGGTCTACTGTTCTTCCCACTCTAATAGATCCCCACTTCAGAAGGGAATTTCATAAATCTTTTTTTTTTTTTTTAAGATTCTATTTATTTATTTGACAGACAGAGATCACATGTAGGCAGAGAGGCAGGCAGAGAGTGAGAGAGAGAGAGGAGGAAGCAGACCCTCTGCTGAGCAGAGAGCCCGATGCAGGGCTCGATCCGTGGACCCTGAGATCATGACCTGAGCTGAAGGCAGAGGCTTTAACCCACTGAGCCACCCAGGTGCCCACAGAAGGGAATTTCAGACAATGAAGAGAATTTGTTGAGGGAGAAACTGCTGTTAGACTCTTTATTTGTCCCAGGGGACAGGTCTGAGGGGAAACCTGCTTTCCTTGTTTTCATGCTGGGGCTGGACAAATTTTAGCTCTATGGGGTTGGTAACTTAGCTCCAGTATCCACAAACAATGCTTTAGTACAAATTAAAAAAAAAAAAAAAGACCCACTTGGAGGAAACTAAAGCTATTGTGATGGTTCAAAGACTTTAAATAAATGGAAAAATGCTATATAAAAATGAAACATGAAACTAGAAGAAAAGGGATGCCTAGGTGGCTCAATCGGTTAAGCGTCTGCCTTCAGCTCAGGTCATGATCCCAGGTTCCTGGGATCAAGCCCCACTTTGGGCTCTCTGCTCAGCAGGGAGTCTGCTTCTCCCTCTCCCTTTGCTCTTCTACCTACTTGTGCTCGCTCTCATTCTCTCTCTTTTTCAAATAAATAAATAATATTAAAAAAAATACTAGAAGAAAATATAGGTGTTTATTTCACTCGAAAGAGTTGAAAGCATACTCTGCTTAAAAGCAGAAAACGGTCAGAAAACTGGAAGAAATTCATAGTGGCCGTTTTATTTTATTTTATTTTTTTAAAGATTTTATTTATTAGAGAGAGCATGAGCGGGTTGTAGGGGCAGAGGGAGAGGGAGAAGCAGACTCTGTTGAGCAGGATGCCTGATGCGGGGCTCGGTCCCAGGACCCGGAGATCATGACCTGAGCCGAAGGCAGATGATCTACTGACAGCCTCTCAGGCGCCCCTATGGTGGTGGTTTTAATGGTGGAGTTACTGGTGCTTTCCCCCCCATATTTTCCTTTTCTTTTGGATCATAGGTATCAATCTTTTAATTGGTGGAAAACAAATGGATTTTAAACATAACATTTAGTTAAGACCAAGACCAAATCACCAAGCCCTAAACTTGCAGAGATTTCTGAAGATCTGTGAACTTGGGCAGTGTGGGTCCCAGGATAAAATCTGTCTTCTAGCAAACGAACTTCCGCTTGAGAGCAGTGAATTTCAAATCATAATAGCAGCCACTTTGGATGTTTAAAGTGTATCTTGTGGGAAAGGGAGTGAGCATTCTCAGACCAATAAGGAAAAGGAAACCTTTTCTAACCTCATGAAATGGTGCCCTTTGAGCCTTTTTATGACAGGAAGGTGTTAGCTCTTTGTCCTGGTATCTTATCCTCAGATCATCAGCTAGTACAGGAGAAGATAATCTTCCAGTTAAGGGAGCAGATGGTCACCTCTTCCCTGCTTTTAAAGAGCTGTAGGTTCTTCTAATTGAGCACTGTCCCGGAGAACTTCTTACAGTGTATCTTCCCCTTGCAAATATGTTAGCCACTAGCTAGATAGTGGTGGTGTTGAGCCCTTGAAATATGGCTGGTGTGACTGAGGAAGTGACTCTTACATTTTTAAGATTCTGAGTGATTAAGATCCCCACAGGTGGCTGGTGGCTACTGTGTAAGTTGGTGGTACTTCACTGCCTCTCCTTGTTGGCAGCACAGCTGGAAAGGGAGCAGTGCATCGGGGCTGGAGGAGGGAAACCATTTTGCCTTTCCCCCTTCTTAAGCTCTTCCTCCCTTCATCTCTGATGACTGGCCTCCTCTCTTTGCAGAGCTTCTGCAACTTCCTGTTTTTACTATTTCTTCCTATTTTTACTATTTTACACTATTTTTACTAAAGATCATTTTGACATGACTACCAAGAAGGAAGTGCTGGGAATTGGGTTGTATTGTAAATTTTGTCTCTGGTCTGCTTTCCAAGGACAGAACTTGCTGAGTGTCTGTCTAGAAACCTTATGTACATATTAAAATACGTGGCTTCTGCTCAGGGTAGTTGGCCCTTATGGCGAGAAGAGCCTTTGGGTTGCCCCAGTCTTCGCTCTTGAGAATGTTTTGGTTCAGAGATGGAGAGTTTCAGCATCTTCTGAGGTTAATTTTGCACGTGACCAGACAGGGATATGATCAGTGCAGGAAATTGTTAGAGCTGGCCCCCTTCTAGGTGGAGGTGGCCTTGTCTTCCTGGATTGCTCCCAGGAAGCATATCTCAGACATTTGGGGAGCCAATGGGCCTCTCAGTCTACTCTACCACCCCAACCTCTCAGTTCCTTTGTAAATGCAAATACTTTCATAGTGCAGTGGCTCTCAAAGCACTGCTTCAGGATCACCCGGAGGGCCCCACCCCTACAGCTTCTGATTCGGTGGGTTTGGGTTTGGCCCTAGAATTTACATTTGTAACATGATGGTGGTGATGTTTGTTGTCCCCTGGGAACCCATGGTTTAGTGAAATCTTCTTGCTTCTGTCTGGAGAGGAAAAGGTATGTTCTCATCCACCTTCCACCCCTTCCTTGGCTTTTAATTTTTGCCAACTGGTCAACCTGGCTCTTGGCATCTACTTGGTCTCTTTGGCCTCTGCTTACTTTTTGTACCAGAATGCCCTTTGCCTCACCCTGTAAGCATCTGGGGGGGGGGGGCGGTCATTGCCTCTCTTTGAGAATGCTGAGTAGGCAAGAAGGAAGCCATGGGACTGGAGGCCTTGGGGCTGATTGAAAGGCTGGGATAATTGTAAATACAGCTTTTTCTTAGGAGCTGTGGGTCCTGCTTGGCATGGTCACAGTTGTAAGGCTGCCCATCCACAAAATGCTGTTTATTCTTAGTGCTCTTCAGGGACTCACTTGATGTTTCATTTTGAAGTTAGAAAACAAAAGATAACTTCTTTGAAGTGTTCATGGGAAATTACTTTTCCAGCATGGAGGAAAAATATAAGAGTTACTTACAAGTTCATTCATAGAACGCTAACAGGGCTGCTGGAATCCTTCTTGGCAGTGAGATGGGCTGCCCCCAGTCAGCAGTGTACTCATGTCAATGGGGGTTCTGTTCTGTTCCAGAGTATGTGACGACTTCTGATCAGCTTTACCTATGATTTCCCCTGCCTCTCTCAGAGTTACTTTGACAGTGGTTTGGATAAACGGTTTGAGTGGAAGACAGTATTTAATAAGCACTAACTAGTGTTAAGCCCTTCTATGCATTGACTCATTTAATCCTTTGGTAACTCTGAGGGCAGGTGCAGTTATCTACCCCCATTTTACAGATGAGCAAATTAAGACTTCTGAGGGGTAAATATCTTATACACATTCAACTAATTCCTTTCTGAGCTTAAAGTTTAGGTATGCTCTTAATCTCCATGCTGTTCTCCCTTCTCACTCACCTTGCTGTGTCGTGTGCTCTTAGCTGTTTGACCACATTGCGGAATGCCTGGCTAACTTCATGGATAAGCTACAAATCAAAGACAAGAAGCTCCCCTTGGGTTTTACTTTCTCATTCCCCTGCGTCCAAACGAAACTAGATGAGGTAAGATTGAGTTCTTCAGACGCTTCTGTTGCTTCATTGTCTGGGCTGGGAGGTCTGGGATGAACTTTGTGCCAGCTGCTTCTGTGGTTTTTAGAGGCAACTCTGATAGTTGCATGGACAAGGTCTGAGTATTGAGAGTTGTGTCTTGTGGGTGAGTGTGTGCAGGTGTGGGGGGTGTGGTGAAGAAGTATTGGGGAGGGTCTTTATCACCCGTCCTCAAAGGACAGTATGTATGCTATCCATATCCCTTGTAGGGGACAGTGAATAGGAAAGTAGGAACTCCTTTGTTGGAGAATATCATGATACAGCTCCTTGGAAGAGCGATGACTGGGGAGTTCATGATGAGAGTCTCTTATTGTGGCGTTTCTAAAGACTGTTCTTTTCCTCACTTCTTGGAGGCAGTAGATCATGAAGGAGTCATTCATTTAATCTTTCTGGGGCTTCGATGGGGCCCCAATTTCTCTTTCCTAGGCTAGTCAGGAGGCAATATGAATTTAAAAAAAAAATTTTTTTTTAAAGATTTTATTTATTTATTTGTCAGAGACAAGCAGGCAGGGTGGCAGGCAGAAGCAGAGAGAGGGGGAAGCAGGCTCCCCGCTGAGCAAGGAGCCCAATGTGGGACTCGATCCCAGCACCCTGGGATCATGACCTGAGCTGAAGGCAGCAGCTTAACCAACTGAGCCATCCAGGTGTCCTGCAGTATAAATATTTTTAAGCATGGTTGTAGGTTAGCTGAGCTCCGTGATTGAGGTCTCCACTTACTAACGGTTGTTTGAGTTGTATGGTCAGAGTTTGGTGAGGAATCAGTATTCATTCCTGGGTCCTTTTTTCAGAGTTTCCTGGTCTCCTGGACCAAGGGGTTCAAGTCCAGTGGTGTGGAAGGCAAAGACGTGGTTACTCTGATCCGGAAGGCCATCCAGAGGAGAGGGGTGAGTAGGGGAGGGCAGGGATGGGGAGACAGGAGCATGGAGTCTGGAGGCTCTTTATATTCTTTTGGGTCTACTCTGAAATCTTTCCCAGTCTGTCCTCAAATGAACATAAAAACTTTTTTGTAGTCGTTAAGGAGAGATTTTCTTTTCCTTCCCTGCTAGGTTTACCCAATAATAATAACTTTTTCCCAGCTTTACTGAGATACAGTTGACATATGGCAAAATTTAAGGCATGCCTCATAATGACTTGGCATCCATACACTGTGAAATGATTGCCACACACACTGCTGATCTTAATATGTAAGGAGATGCCTCTGGGGTCTTCAGATTATCATGATGGATAATAACCAGTTGCCTTTTGCCTTTGGGGTCTTCAGATTAGCATGGTGGATAAATAATCTCAGCCTTGGTACAAGCAAAAAACCTTCAGGTTTAAACCTGAAGAAGACCTGATTATCATTTTCAAGTAAGAATGTTGGCATAATGTTGGCATTAGGATGGAATGAGGCAGGATCATGGCCTGGACACAGGGAAGGAGGGAGAGAAAGAAAAGAAGAAGAGAAAGAGGGAGAAGGGGACAGCAGGGGCAAGAGGGGCTCTTGTGCACGCGGTGATGTCAATAGACTTGACCGCAGGGCCGGTGGCCTCCGTGGAGAGGACAGGCAGGGTAGGGAGTGAGTCACTGCTGTCAGACTGGGATCTGGACCCGATTCCCAGCTCTAACCTTCTTTGGCGCCAAGTAGGGTTAGGAAGGGGTAGCCCTGAGCTGTGTGTCTTGCTGCTCTTTCTCTGCATCTTCACAACTGGGACCTTTCTGTGATGGTAGAGACCAGAGCCCCTCTTGCATCCCTGCAGGACTTTGATATTGACATCGTGGCCGTGGTGAATGATACAGTTGGGACCATGATGACCTGTGGTTACGATGACCAGAATTGCGAGATAGGTCTCATTGTAGGTGAGTGAGCACACTGGGTGTGGGGGCTGGTGCTGCCTGACGGATGGGGATGTGGGCTGGAGAGGGAGGAGGGCTCCATAGACTGCATGATTCTTTGTACTTCGTGTTAGAAGATGATGGTACAGTCACTGTGGAGGTGAGCCAGAACCTGTGGGTGGGGGTACTTGTGGATGGGATCATGTTGGGGTGCCTCAGGAGCCTGCACTGAGGAATCCCAGCCTCTCGAGGCAGGCTCAGGGTGCTGGAATAAGAGGGAGATGGGGGCTGGGGAGAGGCCAGTGCAGGTGGGTGCTTAGCAGTCCCTTGTCTCGGCCAGGCACGGGCAGCAATGCCTGCTACATGGAAGAGATGCGCCACATTGACATGGTGGAGGGCGACGAGGGGCGGATGTGTATCAACATGGAATGGGGGGCCTTTGGGGACGACGGCGCACTTGATGACTTCCGCACTGAGTTTGATCAGGAGATCGACATGGGCTCCCTGAACCCCGGGAAGCAACTGTGAGCAGCAACCCCTGTGTGCGGTGGGCTTCTGGGGGTGGGCTCAGGAACCGAGCAGGGGGCTGACCAGGGCGGGGGCGGGTGTGGCTATCACTATTGCTTTATAGTTTTATGTCCCCAAAAGGTTGCCAAGGCACCCCCTGGTGCCTTGAGTGGCGTTCCTCACATGTGTCCTCACTATAAATTGCTGAGAGGGCTCTATAATCCAGTAAACAAGTGGGCAAACCAGATTATAGGTAATAATTTGGTTCTGTCCTTCAGAGCCATCATTTTAGAAGGTCATTTCCTGAGTGTTGGCCCTGCTCTCTCCTCCACCCTCAATGTGTCTCTAGAAATAGTTTGTGAGAGACAGAAGAGAAGTCATCTTGGGATGGCCCAGCTTAGGGTCCCGGAAAGCTGTCTCCCTAGCTGCTGCCCCTCCCCCGGCTAGGGACTAGGCTGTGACACTTGGCCTCCTCCACACGGGCTGAGGCTCTGACTCTAGAAGAGCCGCCTGTGAGCTGAGCTGGACCCAGCTGTAGGCAGACTCAAGGCCTCTGGAAAAGCTGGTTTAGGAGCCTCCTCGGCTGCTTCCCTGGACCTGTGGCCCAGCCAGGGTTCCTGGACGGACTGGACCAGGAGGGCCTCCAGTGTTTTGCACCCTGAATGTTATACTCTCCAGCCTGGCCAGACTTGACTTTAGGTACTTTTGATGGTTACAAAACATTATTTCGCTGTCATTATTACACATCAACGTTGGCCCAATGTCCCTATCAAAGATCTTGAAACAGGGATTGCTGTAAGCTCCGAATTACAAAATGTTTTGAGCAATTCAGGCCCCTCTGGTCTTCTCGTTGCTATGACTATTGCAGGAAAGCTTCTGGCATTGATCTCTGCTCAGAGAGGAAAACCCAACTCTATAAGCCAGCTCAGCAATGGGCTGTCTTTTTCTTTACAGGGAGAGAGTCCTTGCTTCTTCTAGGCATGGTTTATTTAAGTCAATAGCTTCTCCCACATGCCGAAGCACAAGTCCCCTTACTTGTAACTTTCAGAGAACACACTGGCTGTGTCCGCCATGGCTGGTGAAAATTTATGGGCTGAAAAGTCATTCACTCAATGTCTGCCTCCAAGAAGGAGGCACCCCCAAGCCATTCAGAGGAGCCGTACGCCCTTCGAAGTGTCTGCAGACAGAATTGCCAGCCCAGCCTTGGCAACACACCGCTGGCTCAGCCTGAGGCAGATCAAGGGCTGAGAGGACATAGACTGTGACGTGTCAGCCATGGTAGCCCTGGAGTCACTGTTGGGCTCCAGGAGAAACCTTAACCCCCCTCTGGATGTATTTCTAGATAAATATTTTCCTAAATGGTGACTGAAACGAAGTTTTGGTTAAGAAACTGGGGAATAGAAGCTTTTGTAACCACTCGCACTTCCAAGCCCCACAGGACCCGTCCCCTGGCTGTTTGGGAGAAGGTGGAGAGGAGAGGCAGACACACGAGTTGCTTACTGGGTAAAGCCCGGTGACCCCCCCGCACCACCTGCCTGTGCTGGTGCTTGGACATTTTACATGCACCCTCTGCTCAAGCAAGTTGGCCAGCTCTACCCTGAGCTCCAGTCCTGACATACCTGGCCTTAGGTCTTGAACGAGTCTCTTCTGGAGGGCCTGGCTTCCTCTCTCGTAGAGTGTACCAGCCGACATCGTAATCCCTTCACCCCATCCCCCTGGGTTTCTTTGCTGAAGCCCAGCCTAGGTAGTGTCCACTGGCCCTGGGGGAGCCTCCTTTCTAGGCCCCATATCCTTAGGTACCAAGAAAGGGCCCTCTTGGCCACAAAGAATGGTGAAGATTCGGTTCTCGGATCACACCCTTTGAGCCAAAAAGACTGGCTTCTAAAGAAAACAGCATCACCTAGTGTTGAAAAAATAAATTAACTGATACAGATAGCTCTCAGCCTGGGGACAGCCTTTCTAGAACTAATGCCTTTCTCTTGTCACCTGCCTGCTCAGAAACTGCCAACGTGTCCCACTCTCAGATTCCCAGGACCATCTGATGTTCAGAACTTCTTCTCGTCTGTCCCAGGCTGCCCTTCTAATCTTGCCCATCACCCCATCCCTGGGTCATTTGCACCTGCTTTTCTAAAAATCCACAAATGACCTTGCAAAGGGAGGCCAGTGTGAGATGTTGCTGGGCCCATGCTGCTAATTGGGCCATATTGGCCCTTTTCTCTTGGATATAAATGTTGAGGCTCCCCGCAATGCCACCCAAGTTAGCACTGCACTGTGCCCCAGTTTCCCTTGTGTGCCTGTTGCCTTCATGGGGAAGTTGGGAGTTCACTGACAACAAGGACTATTCCTTATTGTTTGGTCTGTATCCTTGCAGATTTGAGAAGATGATCAGTGGGATGTACATGGGGGAACTGGTGAGGCTTATCCTGGTAAAGATGGCCAAGGAAGAGCTGCTTTTCGGGGGGAAGCTCAGCCCAGGGCTTCTTGCCACTGGCCAGTTTGAGACCAAAGACGTTTCAGATATTGAAGGGTAAGCTCCCTCTCTGTTCACTGGGTCTCTGGAAGGGCGGATGGGCCGTTGGGGAATGAGGAACAAGAACTGGCCCTTGACCCTTCAGATTTGGGTAGCAAGAGGGTCTTGTGCAACATGGGTCATGGCAGGCCTCTGGCTTGACTTAAACTTTTCAGATAGTCTCTACCCTTCTCTGCTACCCAAGTGGCTCCTGGTGCTGCATGGGTGGGGCTTGGCTTGATGCCAGAGGCTCCCAGCGGGTCCCTTGATGACACATCTACTTTCTTCTGAAGCTCTGACATTTCTTTCTCTGTTGGTGATTCTCCAAAAAGGCTCTGTCCTGACCCCTCCTTCTCTAACAGAAGAATAGGTCTTCGGATGGCCCTGAGATCTACCCATTTAGTTCCAGTAGGTAGAGCAGAGGCCTGCATTTCACAGAGTGGCACGGGTGGGAGTAAGGATAGCCTTGAACCCTGTTTCTCAGTTAACAGTATCCAAAGAGTTGGGCCTGGTTTCCTGTTCTTGAGAATTCCACTCGTCGCTTGAGGAGGCCTCCTTGTTTCAGGGACCAGATGGTGGAGAGGAGGGGACTTTGGTGCTAAAGAGAGCAGTGAAACTGTTCCAGTGACCTCAAGTGGAAACTCTTAAGGGAATTGTGCCTGCTTATTAAACCCCGATGGAATGGAACAGTGCATACTTGTGAGGCATTTAGCTCCCCTGAGAAGATTGCAGAGTTCACGGCAGCAGACACTAGCACAGTCTATAGAGTAGGTTAAAGCAGTGCCTGCTCTGTGGGGAGAGGCGGTGAGCTGACTGCTTCATAGTGAGAGAACGGGGTGGGATCCCCAGTGGCGTGGCTGGTAGC
This sequence comes from Mustela nigripes, assembly GCF_022355385.1. Classification (NCBI taxonomy): domain Eukaryota; kingdom Metazoa; phylum Chordata; class Mammalia; order Carnivora; family Mustelidae; genus Mustela; species Mustela nigripes. Next base: position 49,433,072 of record NC_081563.1, on the reverse strand, counting down.
AGGGACAGTGTTTGCTCTATCCCTAGACGAACAAATATAGCTCGTTCTTCATGTCTCTCTCTCTCTTTCTTCCTCTCTCTTTCTCTCTCTCTCTCAACACACACACACACACACACACACACACACACACACACACACAGCTTGGTGTGTGAAGCCATAAGAACAGCGCCTTGTCCTTACATTGTCCTTACATAGTATATACATAAAAAATACTGCTTTTCCCATTGGGAAAAAGAAGCTCCTGAGCACTGTGTGTGTGTATGTGTCTGTGTGTCTGGGAGAAGAGCCTCCTGTTGGTTCTGTTGTGTTTTCCCCTTGTTCTGCCTCCCCATCAGTGGGCGGAGCCACGAACGGGATGTCTGTCCTCTCTGGGCGGTGGTGTTTGCTGGAGCTGAGCAGTTTCCTTGTCGGCTCACAGACCCCCTCCCGCTGGCCCCAGTGGGTCGGACTTGAGCCCATGCACTGTCCTTTTCTTTCCCAGGGAGAAGGATGGCACCCGGAAGGCCCGTGAGGTGCTGGTGCGGCTGGGCCTAGACCCGACACAGGAGGACTGTGTGGCCACTCACCGGATCTGCCAGATCGTGTCCACGCGCTCGGCCAGCCTGTGTGCCGCGACCCTGGCGGCCGTGCTGCGGCGCATCAAGGAGAACAAGGGCGAGGAGCGGCTGCGCTCCACCATTGGGGTGGATGGCTCCGTCTACAAGAAGCACCCGCAGTGAGTCAGCGTGCCCTGGCCCCAGAGCACACCGGGACCCCAACAGGCCTGCGAGAGACCCCAGGGACGCCGTGGCCAGCTCCATTTGGCCTTTTGGGGCCGAGGAGATGGGCCATGGCACTGAGGGGCTTTGCAGAATAAGCTCCCAGCTGGGTGTGTGGGGTTGCGAGGGTAGTTTCCTGGGCAGGGGTGATTTCTGAGGGCTCCCGATGACTGGTGCTCTAACCAGGGCTCTCCTGGCCATGGGGCTCTGTCTGCCACCCTCTTGCTGAGGAGTTCAGGTTTCTCTTACTTGTTTCCTTACTTGTTTGACTCCTCAGTTTCTGGGTGGGCAGTTCAGGTGCTGTGTTCTTTGCTAGAGGGCACTTTGGCTAAGCCTTTCTGGCTGACCTGGGTATTGATTTGATCTCTCTTTTGCGCCCACTTACTATCTCTTTTTCACCGGATATGAGCACCAGTTCATGTGCCTGCATTATCTGAATCGGTTGATGCCAAAGGTCTCACATGGTCTTCTAGTCCAGGGCTTCAGAGACTTGAATGTGCATGTGAATCACCTGGGGCTCTTGTTAAGAGGCAGATTCTGATTCAGGAGTGTCCAGCCTGGGACCCTGTATCTGGGCCTGTAGGGGGTGCTGCTGCCCACAGACCACCCTGGGAATGTGAAGCCCCAGAGACCGTGGCTCAGCACAGCCACGACCTGAGAATTTCTTGCTGGACACACTTGTTGTCTTGAGCTGTTCAGACACCTTGGGGATTGTCGGCAGAAACTGCCCAAAGAGACCAAAGTTTCTTTTCTCCTTTTTCTGTTCTGGGGTTCTCCCAGGCAGCATCTAATGAAAGGAGCACTAGAGCATGAATTGTAGCTGGTCTCAGAATCCCCTGATTTCAGAGGCTGATGTGTTGGGTGGAGGGGCCGTGGTGTGTGGGATGGGAGGTCCTTGTGTGACTGTGTGCACTGGGCTGTTCCCCTTCCCTCAGCCACAGTGGCCCTATATGGCTATCTGAGCTTGAGCGGTGTTGAGTGCGAACTTGGGCAAGTGGGGAGAGGATATTCAGGGCCACCTCTGCTTCTGCGGGTGCCTCCCGGCCTTGGGGCTGAGGTGGTGAGCCCTTTGTATGTACCCTTGACCCTCACGGCGGACCTCCCTCCTCCCCCATCTCTTCCCCTCAGCTTCGCCAAGCGTCTTCACAAGGCAGTGCGGCGCCTGGTGCCAGACTGCGATGTCCGCTTCCTGCGTTCGGAGGATGGTAGCGGCAAGGGGGCAGCCATGGTGACGGCGGTGGCCTACCGGCTGGCTGACCAGCACCGAGCCCGCCAGAAAACGCTGGAGGCTCTGAAGCTGAGCCGTGAGCAGCTGCTGGAGGTCAAGAGGAGGATGAACGTGGAAATGCAGCGCGGTCTGAGCAAGGAGACGCATGCCCTTGCTCCCGTCAAGATGCTGCCCACATACGTGTGTGCCACGCCTGACGGCACAGGTAGGTTATGGGGCTGCCACCCAGCCCATTGCGGTGGCCTTCGTCCTGGTTGGTGTTGATTCCCCGGGAGGGCTCCCTTCGCCGTAGCACTGGGTATTGGGACCAGAATATGTTTCTTTAGCTGCAGTACTAGAAAATTCCAGTGTTCAAGAATTTCAGCCCAGGCGTTCCTCTGCTACAAACTGAAAAATACTTAATAATGATAAACACTTACTAAATGCCTACAGTGGGTCAAACGCTTCTGTGAGCATTTTACACACATAAGTAATTTATTTCATCTTTAACTGTTAGCAGACTCGTAATTAATTTTTGTTAACAAACTAATAACATTTGTCATAAAACTGAGGTACAGAGAAATGAAGAAACCTGATAGTTTCCCACGGCTGGAAAACAGCAGAGCTGGGATTTGAACCCAGGAATTTGGGTTCCAGGGCCAGTTGGCCCATGAGCTCAATTGGGTCCACTGCCAGTTTTTTTGTTTGTTTGTTTGTTTTGTTTTTATTTTTGTTTTTATTTTTTATTTTTTTAAAGATTTTATTTATTTATTTGACAGAGAGAGATGACAAGTAGATGGAGAGAGAGGCAGGCAGAGAGAGAGAGAGGGAAGCAGGCTCCCTGCTGAGCAGAGAGCCCGATATGGGACTTGATCCCAGGACCCTGAGATCGTGACCTGAGCCGAAGGCAGCGGCTTAAACCACTGAGCCACCCAGGCGCCCCTGTTTGTTTTGTTTTTAAATAAAGTTTGACCAATATACAGCTGTGCTGGTTTGTTCACATACTGTTATGACCACTCTGCGCTACTGTGACAACATGTGGTTACAGCAGGGACTGTGCCTCACAATACCTAAAAGGTTTACAGCCCAACACTTCACAGGAAAATACTGCTCACCCATGGTCTGGGTCTGCACATTAAGAAATGGTGGTCTTTTCCCAGTGCAACGAGAGCTAACATTGGGCAGGCCAGCATCACACAGCTGGTGCAGGTGACAGGCAGAGACCAGGCCACGGTGCCTGCTCTACCCTCTCTTGACCCTGTGGGCTTGAGGGAGTGACTCAGCTTAGCTCAGCCAGGTCTCCCTCCTCCGTTTGAGGAAAAGGCAGTGTCTCCTCCTCAGGGCTGCCTCAGGGTTGCTGGAGGAGTGTGCGTGAGGCACGCAGCTCGTTACCTATGATTGCCCAACAGAGGAGGGTTTTCTTGTGTGAAAAGAATTCCCTTCTGTTTCCTTTGAAGAGTTGGCTTCTGCTGTTTCTTCTCTATTCTAGAAGCTAAGAGAAGGTGGCTTTTGATTTAGCATGAATGACACATTTAGATTTTTTTCCCCAAGGTTATTAGAGAGAGAGAGAGCATGTGCATGAGAGAGAACACAAACAGGGAGGAGGGGCTGAGAGAGAGGGAGAAGCAGACTCCGCTGAGCAGGGAGCTTGATGCGGGGCTTGATCTCAGGACCCTGGGATCATGACCCGAGCCGAAGGCAGACACTTAATCAACTGAGCCACCCAGGTGCCCCTAGATATTTTTTTGAGTATACTGTATCACAGATCACAATCTCCAGTGTCCTGTGGAGCTAGCTCACTGTGACATCTGGGGCCACCTGACCTCATCTGAGGATCACTACGGAGGCAGCAGGATCTCATCCCAGGGATCTTATTTTCTTTCCTGTTCGGTGGAACACACAGTCCATCTCCCCTGAGTGGGTTGGGGCTGACAGGAGAGGTCTGTGTTAGGGAAAAGGGCCTTAGACCATCCCTTTCTGTGGTGTTGACATACTGACGCTCCAGCCCGTCACCCTCCTGGGTTTGTTTATTTTTCAGAGAAAGGTGACTTCCTGGCTTTGGACCTCGGGGGCACCAATTTCCGGGTCCTGCTGGTGCGTGTGAGGAATGGAAAGCGGCGCGGCGTGGAGATGCACAACAAGATCTACTCTATCCCGCAGGAGGTCATGCACGGCACAGGGGACGAGGTGAGACTAGGCGTGTGTCCCCTCGGGGAGGGGACCCCAGTGGATACCCATTCTCGCCCCGGAGGACAGTGCTTCCTCTCAGCCATGGTCCCAGGGAAGGGCAGGGGGCCTGGGGCTCTGGCCTGGTCTCCCCCGCCCCTAGGTTTGTGCCTGAGCGTGAGTTTGTCCCCATTGGAGCCCCGGGCTCACGGCCAGGCGCTGTGGGGGGGGCCAGCCTACCCTGGCTGGGGCCCCTCCCTCACTGCCTCACTTGTCCCTGCAGCTCTTCGACCACATTGTCCAGTGCATCGCCGACTTCCTGGAATACATGGGCATGAAGGGCGTGTCCTTGCCTCTGGGTTTCACCTTCTCCTTCCCCTGCCAGCAGAACAGCCTGGATGAGGTAACAGAGTCTCCCGGGGCGCCGGCCTCTGGGCTTTATTGACTCTAGCCCAGCCTGGGTTTGGAACTGGGGAGAAGGTTGAGTTGAGAGGAGGCAAAGACGGGCATGAGCCAGCAGTCATGGTAGCCGGCCTCATGGTGGGCTTGGAGATTACTTAGGGCACAGTCTTCGGGGAAATGAAGATGGTGCTTACCAAAATACAGAGGACAAACGTTTTTACAGCATTTGACGCCAGGCATGGTGCTAGGCTCCCTATGTGTGTCACCTCATTTAACGCTCACGGCAACCATATAAGGTAGGTAGGTGTTTGCATGCCCATCTTGCAGGAAGGAAAACAGTCTACAGAGATGCCAGGTGTCTTGCCCTAGATCAGAAGGCTTGGGAGTGGCCAAGCCAGGATTTCAGTTCTGGTGCCTGATCCCCGAGTCTGTGTTCTCAGGGAAGCTCACCAGCTCCTGCAAGATATTTTCATTCACCTCCTGGCGTTCAGATGCCGCGGTGTTTTTCTTGTCGTAGCTTTGCTTTTCATGCCTTTTCCACCAGCCTTGCGTGAGTGAAGCAGGCAGGCTGAGAGCTGTGCGCTCTGCTGTTCTGGTCACGGTGTGTTGAGAACAGAGGGGAGCTGAGTACTGTGCTTGGGCTTGTTCTGGGCGGACAGTTGGTGTACGAGATGTTAGGAGACTGTTGTCTAAGCAGTTGTTTCCCTTCTCGATTGGTCCTGTAGAACAGGAGCGTGCACACATGTTTACACATGCACAGAGTGGCCAGGGTCCACAAGGCCTGGTCCCTGCTTTAGGGGCTGAGGCACGAACTGTGCTGACGGCAAGTAAGCAAGGGTGGGAAGGCGTGAGCTGCTGGTGGGAACGGGGCAGCGACGGGGGGCCAGAGCTCCGAGGATACGCATTGTGATGTTAACGTGAGCACATACCCGGTGAGCATGGAGACTTGGATCGTCTTCCAAGTCCAAAGGAGTGGATGGGGAAGAAGGGCAGGTAGGCCTGGCCATGTGCAGGAGAGGACGGAGGTGGGAAACGTCCCAGGTACAGGGAGCTTGGTCCAGTGGAGAAGAAAAGCCAGCATTTGGTGTAGGGTTTTAGAATAGGGCCTCCATGTTGCTCAGCTGAGTTTTGTAAGTGCTTCCTCCTCTTCCCCTCAGCTTAATTCATCGTGTGCCCCATCTGCTGAAGGCTTTGGGGGTGTCCGACAATGAAAAATCTTGCCTAATGTAGTATTTCCCAACACCTGTGTCATCGTGTGTCTGCTGTCCCTAAGGCAGTGTTGGTTTTCACTTTCTTGTTCTTGACTGGTTTTATTGAGCTGGTAACATGCAAGCCATAGAGATTTAAGGAGTCCAGCACCACAAAAAGTTTAGTTAGCATCTGCCATCCCCTATAGAGACAAAACAAGAAAAAAAAAAAAGAATTAAAAAGTGGGCCTTTTTTTTTTTCTTATAAGAACTTTAAGGATCTTCTCTTTCACAGTTTTCAAATATATTGTATAGGAATGTTTCTGTTTGCCTCAGTTTACCAAAGGGAACATAGAGATACATACTTACGTGATACTTAGTGAAACATTGCTTATTATAATGAAAACATTAGGAACAAACCCAGTTGTTCGACACTTGGAAAATAGTTAACAAATTCCGAGCCATCCACTGTCTCGTATCAATAACTAGTTTTTTGTTGTTGTTGTTGTTGTTGTTTTTAAGAAAATTCAATGATGGGGGCGCCTGGGTGGTTCAGTGGGTTAAGCCTCTGCCTTGGGCTCAGGTCATGATCTCAGGGTCTTGGGATCGAGTCCCGCATTGGGCTCTCTGCCCAGCAGGGAGCCTGCTTCCTCCTCTCTCTTTGCCTGCCTCTCTGCCTACTTGTGATCTCTCTCTGCCAAATAAATAAATAAAATCTTAAAAAAAAAAAAGAAATTTCAATGATGGGGGAAAAAAATTGATGGTAAGACCCAAATTTTTTAAGAATAAGTTGGTCTCTACAATATAAAAACCCACAAAAACTGCAATTCATAAAACTTTTCCTACTGAAATATTTTTAAATAAACATGCCTTCCTTTTCATGCTAACATGTATGTATTTTGAAGTATTTATCAGGTGACCCAAGAACACCTTCACTGTTTTACCCGAATGATAAGATTCTGGGTCATTGTATCAGGTTTCATTCCATATGTTCTAAGTTTCTGTAGGGAGCATGTATATATTTTAACATTATAAAAATTAAGAGCAGATAAAGTGGGAGCTGGGTTCTCTCTGTCATTCCATCTGTCTGTAAGCTGGGTTCTGCTCTGCTAAGATACCCTGTTGAGTGGGAAATCAGCAGGTGCCACGGCCCAGAGACCTCAAGCTGCCTTAACCACCTGGTGGCCTGGGGCGTGTCTCCCCGCAGCAGAGGCCTCTGCGTGTGTTACTATAAAGGACCACCTGACATAATGTCATTTGATCATTCTGTAAACTTGAAAGTGCCAAATACAGAATTTCATTAGGGACACGGAGCTAACCTGTGGGCAAGACAGTCAGGTGGAGATGAGCACACAGTCACTAGGGTGTAAGTATGCAAAGCCGGACATGGCTGCGATGGACGTTAGCTTGTTTTCCAAAAGTCCTGGGATTGGAGCACAGTGTGACACAGCCAGGCTGACTTGTGGTTCCAAACTCGCCTGGGCTGTAAAATGCCAAGGTCGTGGTGAGGCCAGGCAAGGCTTGGAGAAACCCAGATGTGGGTGGATAGTGAGCCTCCAGCCCGCTTATGGATTCTGGCCTTGCAGGAAGGGCCCCAGGAACCCTGAGTGCCTCTTTCCTGATGGGCTGCAGCGGTAGAGAGGGACCAGGGGACAATACACAAGTCAGTTCTCCCACATGTAAAACCACCACGTATCCATCTGTTCCACAGAGGGCCCTGCGACACAGCGGACGGCCACATTAGAGATGAGTGGCTTACCGTGGTCTGTGAGGAGAGGAGAGCACGTCCCTCCCTGGGGTGGTGTGAAGCCTGGCTGTCACTCAGCTAGGGTCAGGGCACTCATTCATGCCCGGGGAGTTTGACAATTAAGAAACATACTCTGACTTCTGATGTAAGTATAGGACAATGACAGAGCAAACTGCTTTTCCAGTGAAAGAAACAGGTATAGAGCTTGGCTCCATGGCTGGGGCAGTGGTGTGGTGCTTAGGGCTCATGGAATTGGGGTACCTGGGCCTTACCCTTGGCTTTGGGCCTTGGGCAGCTTACCCCAGAGCTGTAGTTGCCTAGAAAAGGGGCCTCATGATGACATTTCACCACTTTGCTGTGAGGAGTAAATGATGGAATGCGTGCCTGGCAGGTGCGCCGTTGCGTGTGGGGGAGACCGTTGGTCACTGAAGGGGGGACCGTACTACTTGGTGGTGAGGTTGGGAACCGGGGACACAGCCAGGCTGCGGGGAAGGCTCACATGTCCTCTGATAGCCTCCTCTATGGTCCTGTGTGATTTTCTTTCTTTTTTTTTTTTTAGAGCATCCTCCTCAAGTGGACTAAAGGCTTCAAGGCATCGGGCTGCGAGGGTGAGGACGTGGTCACGCTGCTGAAGGAGGCCATCCACCGGCGAGAGGTGGGACAGGCGCAGGACGAGGCCCAGAATGACTTTGTTCAGAAAGTGGGGAGACGCTGGGAGCAGGCGTGTGGGTTAGGGGGAGAGTGAACGTGATCCTTCAGTGATGATTGAGTGTCCCCTGTGTGTCAGGCCTTGCTCTTGGCACTGGGGACTCAGGAATGACCACAACAAACTCTTGAGCTATAAACAAACCCATGAGCTAATGTCAGGTGCTGTCGCACCGGGACAAGAAAGGAAGTCGGGTGAGGACAGGGTGAGTGGTCTGGAGAAGGGCACTCTTAATAGCACAACCGGGGAACCTCCCTGAGGAGGTGACACTTGAGCCCCTAGGGGGCACGAATGAAAAGAGAGAACGAGCCATGCTGTATAAAGTACACTTCATATACACACAAATTTCCCTTGCGAGCGTCTGAAGGAAAATGTTGGGGTTCGTTTGCCCCCTCAGGAGTTTGACCTGGACGTGGTTGCTGTGGTGAATGACACGGTTGGGACGATGATGACCTGTGGCTATGAGGACCCTCACTGCGAAGTCGGCCTCATCGTAGGTAAGGACCTGGCTCGGGACCCACAGGCTCGCGTGGAAGGAGGACGGTGCCGGCTGAGGGGCTGACGCGTTTGTGATCGGCAGGCACGGGCAGCAACGCCTGCTACATGGAGGAGATGCGGAACGTGGAGCTGGTGGAGGGGGAAGAGGGCCGCATGTGTGTCAACATGGAGTGGGGGGCCTTCGGGGACAACGGATGCCTCGACGACTTCCGCACGGAATTTGATGTGGCCGTGGATGAGCTCTCCCTCAACCCCGGCAGACAGAGGTGGGTGCCCCAGGGCGTGTGGGTCCTGGTACATGTCTGTGAGGGGCTGGGAGTAAGCACTGGAAGGTAGTGAGCCCAGAAGATGGGAACGATCCCAGGGAACCCCACGGGCCTCAGGCAGGCGCTGTGGCCAGTGTTGCCAAAGGCCACGGGTCAGTGTGTGCAGACAGCAGCTGTCCTGCCCAAGCCAATCAAGCAGCACGTCCTTTCCCGCCCAAGGGATCCAGCATGCCTTCTCCTTGCTAATGCCCAGGGCGCCTCCCTCTCCCCTCCGTAACCTCCGTGAATGTTACTGGCATTGCAGGTTCGAGAAAATGATCAGCGGAATGTACCTGGGTGAGATTGTCCGAAACATCCTCATCGACTTCACCAAGCGTGGGCTCCTCTTCCGTGGCCGCATCTCAGAACGACTCAAGACAAGAGGGATCTTTGAGACCAAGTTCCTGTCTCAGATTGAGAGGTGAGAATTAGGGCTCAGGGTTGGGTGGGACCTCTGTCCTCCCTTTCCTGGGACAGCAAGCCGAAGGGTTTCCAGACCCCAAGTAAGACCAGGGATATGGCTTCTATTACAGGTCAGTTTGGTTGCAGACAGCCATACTGTACTGTTTATTGAGTAACGCATGGATAGTTGGCATTTTAAGCATGAGAAATCCTGCTGAGTTGCCAGGAGTCCTTGCAAAGTAGTATTGTTGGGTTTTAGGCCAACTCTCAAAGGTGGGAAGATAACCTGTGCACTGGCAATAAATTGGGAATGCACAGAGGATGTGGCCTGTTCGTGCCTGGCAGGAGGGTGCTTCTGACCATGGCCTCGGTGATGGGAGAAGCAGGGCCGAGTGAGGGCTGGCGTGCCTGGCGGTCAGAAATCAGGCTGTGCGGTGGCTTTTTAGAACATAGGCTCCCTCCTCGCGGCCAGTAATGGCAGCAGGTCCACTGCAAATTAGAACAGGGCCTCTCGGAGCCCTTCACATATGACTGCTGTGCATCACTCTCTGGTGCGTGGGAAAGCAGGAGGCAGGCGGGCGGCCGGGTTGGGGGCCATAGTGCTTCTGCACCAGTGAAGAGAAGGCATATGTTCACGTCTGTGTGTCCGTTTGCGTGCAGGGGGCCGATTCCCAAGACAGTTCCCTTGATAGAATAACAAGTATATTCTTACAATTTGATTCATGTCTTGTTTCATGAAGAGTGTGTGCGAGTTGCCATCAGACCCCCCCTGGGAGGGGGAGTAGAGCTGGAGTGAGGATCTGTGCTGGGAGGTAGGGGGTGCCTGTCCTCTTGACCCGGGAACAACGTGGAGGAGATGGGTAGGAAAGAGCTTTGCAGCTGAAAATACCAACTGCCGGCATCCGCACTACCTTTATTCTTGCCGAACAAGTGGAACACTAGACGGTGACTTTCCCTAGACTGTTCTCTTGAGTACCAGCTGTGGAGAGCAGTGCCGTGCCTCACGTGGGCCAGGTGGAAATAGGAGCTGTGTCTTGGCATTGCTGTCACACCCAGGGGATCCAGTGGGATGAGCGTTGGTTTCTGGACCAACTTCAAGAACAGGAGGCACCTGGTGGGGGCCGCTGCCAGGCCAGACCCCTGGCGTGTGGGCTGCCAGCCACTCATGTATGTGACTGACCGCTCGCTGTACTCCCCCCCCCCCCCCCCCCCCCCCCCCCCCCCCCCCCCCCCC
>NC_081563.1:49353381-49422360 GCF_022355385.1 Mustela nigripes | reverse complement strand
CCCCCCCCCCCCCCCCCCCTACTCCGCAGTGACTGCCTGGCGCTGCTGCAGGTCCGTGCCATCCTGCATCACCTGGGGCTCGAGAGCACCTGTGACGACAGCATCATTGTCAAGGAGGTGTGCATCGTGGTGGCGCGGCGGGCAGCCCAGCTCTGTGGCGCAGGCATGGCCGCTGTGGTAGACAAGATACGAGAAAACCGGGGGCTGGACACCCTCAAAGTGACCGTAGGCGTGGATGGGACCCTGTACAAGCTGCATCCCCAGTGAGTACCTGACCTCACGCCACGCTCTCCCATCTCTCGCTCTGTCCAGCTCTTTCCTTACCCACCCCCCCCGCCATTTTACAGCAAACCGTCTAATGTTCAAGTGAGTGTTCGTAGCATAGACGCTTGAGTTTAAAGGTGAATAACCAGAAGTAGGCCTGTGTTTGACCACCCAGCCTGTAGAACTCAGTATCACACCCCTGACCCCTGCTGGGGGAAGGTACTCTGGTGACTCGGTCCCTAGCTGCCTTTCCCTGTATGTCTGTTTGCACCGTACTGTTTGGTTTTCCTTAAATTTGAACCAGTTGTGAGGGGAATCCCCCTGGGCATCTCTCCTTTCGGGACTGGCTTCTCCGACACAGAATGTATAGTTTTGAGATGCATCCACCTGGAGGGGTGGGATCGTAGTTTGTGAATTTTCCAGGCTGTGGAGCATATCTTTGAACGAGTATACTACTGCTAATGGATATTGGGTTATTTCTAGATTGTGTCCGTTAAAAACAGTGCTCCTGAGAACATTCTGGGAAGGTATGCTGGAGTTCCAGAGTGGGGTATTTTCTGCAGTCTTGCATGGGGGCTGGCTGACTAGAGCCATGACACTTTTTGTAAATAAAGTTTTATTGGAATTCGGCCCTGCCTACTCACGTTCGTGTTGTCTCTGGCTGCTTTCACGCCACGGTGACAGAGTAGTCACCCACAAGGCGGAAAGTATCTACTGTCTGGCTCTTGATAGAAAGTGTGTTCCTTGAACCTCCCAGCCCCAGTGTGGAAGCACCAAATTCCCTTTTCTTTCTACACTTACCCCTGTCTTTCCGTCTCCCTTTTTCACTCATTTGCATATGTTTTGAGTAAATCATCCTGAATTCAAGAATTGCACCAATCCCCCCCTCCCCCAAGCTTCCCTGCTCAAAGTTAAAAGAATAGAGCTGTGGACGCCTGGATGGCTCAGTGGGTTAAGCTGCTGCCTTCAGCTCAGGTCCTGATCTTAGGATCCTGGGATCGAGTCCCGCATTGGGCTCTCTGCTCAGCAGGGAGCCTGCTTCCTCCTCTTTCTCTCTGCCTGCCTCTCTGCCTGCTTGTGATTTCTCTCTGTCAAATAAATAAAATCTTTAAAAAAAAAAAAAAAATAGAGCTGTTACCCTGGTCTGGGCAATAGGTGGAAAGGAGTGAGGACAGAGAGACTCCTTGATGGAAATGTTGCCTCAGAGAGAAGCTTGCCTTTCCAAGCCCATTCTCTTGTTGATCGGTGCCTCGTAAGTGGGAATCTTCGTCCCAGATGAGAGTTGGGGAGGGGGACAGAAGTCAAGCTCCTGATGCTAGGTGTGTTCCATAGATGACGAGGGCATCGCCGTAACCAATACCCATTAGCTTTACAATAAAACTGCAGCATACTCATTCAAAGATACGCTCCACAGCCTGGAAAATTCACAAACTGCAATCCCATACTTGCATGTGGATGCATCTCAAAACTTATATGCTGTGGGGAGAAGCCAGTCCCGAAAGGAGAGAGGGCAGGAATTCTCCTCGCGACAGGTTCATATCGAAAGAAAACCAAACAGTATGGTATCCTGCTGTGTTGGGGACATGGTGACTGTCTCTTTCTCTGATCCCATACTGAAAGCTCGATGATCACCATAATGTGCCAACAGCAAGCTCCTGAGCCTGCTCCTTTCATCTTTAATGGCATTTTGGATTAGATGTGGGTCTGCTTGAGTCCATACTCCTGGAAAATCAAGTATTACATGCATGAGGCTTGGTCTTCCAGAGTTCGTGAATAGGCTATGTACTTCCACAGGGCACACCTGTGGTGCCCATGACCCTTGACCCTGTCTTCCACTGGTGAATTTTAAGAACACAACCCCAGAATCTCAGACAGTTGCCTCCCAGCGGCTCTCTGCTCCCACTTGGCCCACTATGACATAGACTTGGGGCATGTTGCCAGCCGCTCGAAGCCGTGGTTTTCTGATACACACAATAATAGCGTTTAATACGTGATAGCTATCCTTTTGCTCACCTCAGTAATTCCAGGATCACTTCCTAGGATCTCAACTTGGGGGACATACATCAATCACGACTGAGGTGTTCTTTTCTCCCCCTGTGTCTTCCTCCCCATGTTTGCAGCTTTGCCCAAGTGATGCACGAGACGGTAAAGGACCTGGCTCCGAAATGTGACGTGTCCTTCCTGGAGTCAGAGGACGGCAGCGGGAAGGGGGCAGCGCTCATCACTGCTGTGGCCTGCCGCATCCGCGATGCTGGCCAGCGGTAGAGGCGGAAGGGACTTACTCTGGTTCCCCGTCTTCCCTGCTTTAAATTATAAAATGTCACCCCGTGTGTCATAGATGGGCCCCTGGGCATCTCCTTGGCAGAGAGGGGACTGGGTGTGGTCTCTCTAGATACTCACTGTTGAGTTTAGTGCCCAAGTCTTGGCCCTCCCAAGATCCGTATGTTTTGAAATAAGGACTTGTTTATACTTGTCACAACTGTTCCTACTGGTTCTTTGAAAACTCAAGACAGATTTTAACCTTTAGTCCTCCCCCTGGCCAAATTCCACGTCCCTGCTTAATCCTGCAGGATGGGGACACTAATGAGAAGATACGGTGGCCTCCCCATGGACTCTGAGCACAGTATTTCTAGGTGAAGAGCAGTCCCCGCTCAGAGGCTGATAATGTTTCTCCTCTGAGATCTGGAGGGACCGCCACTCACTTGAGCCTGATTCTCCCACAGGCAGAAGGGGCAGGGGTAAGAGAAGACCAGCAATGGGGGATCCATGGATAGCCACGTGGCACCCCCTCTTTAACCTCCTTTACGTGCCTGGTGAGTTCCAGGAGAGGCTCATCTCTGGAATTACAGCATCCTGAATCCGAGAAAGCAACACCAAGGCCACACGTGGGTTCCTGAGTCATCCATGAGCAATGGACCTTTGGGGGCAGGGAGACTTTTTGTCTGTTTTTAAAAATATTTCCTGCAGAAATGGAAACAACTCTTACTTTCATTTTAATTTATGTTTGAAATTTATTTAGTTCATGAAGTACATCCGTTCCTTTACCTTGACACTGTATGTAATGATTCGTTATATGTAATGTATTTATATGTCAGTGTGTGATGTACATAAACACAGAGTCTTTCCAGACTTGGCCTCTGGAGTAGACGAGCGTCACTAGAGGATGGAAGGTGAAGATACTGACAGGTTACTAGAAATACCTCATTCGCCTGCGAGAAGAGAAGGGAAGCCCCTTCAGGGTGAGTGAATGGCCAAGTAGCTCCTTCCCGGCTCCTTTTTAACCTGCAGACCGGAAACCATGGATGGCAGGGCACAGTGAGGGAAGCTGGGTCTATGGATGGAAGAAACTGCAGCAACTGGCTGCTCTCTGTAGACCTTCCTGGGGCACCAGAACACGGGCTCTTAACCAAAGCAGACAGGAATCCTTTCAGACAGGCTCGCTTAAGAATTGTTTATTCTTAGGGCAGTCAGTATTTTTAAGCTCTCTGAGAAGATAAAGGAAGCCACCAAGAGCATTTCTTAAAAAATTCTGTCTCCCTGTTAATAGCAAACCAAAACCAAACAATGAAACAATCAAATGCAGAAAACCTCAGGGACAACACCTTTAAAGGCGGATTTGTGCCCTCCCGGCAAAACTGATGTGTTTTGTAAATGTTTTTCTAAGAAGCGTCGTCCAAGGACTTCTGGAGGCTGAGCTGTTTTTGTACACAGTATTTATTTCCAACTGTTGATGGGGGTGAGGGGAGTGGGGTGGCCTGAGATCTTCCATGCTCTACCTTTCAGGGGTACAGTTAATTCTGAACCCAAAGGCCACTTCCTCCCTAAAATACGCACACCCTCACACTGCAACTACACGGTAAAGAGGGAATAGCCCTAGAACACTATTGAGTAGGAGTCAAGGATCACAACAAGGAAGCAAAAACAGGGCTGAGTAGCACCCGACTTTGCACATTTATCATACTTGTACTAAGAATGTCTAGATCCGAGTATCACTAAAGAACGCCCAAGAAGTAGAGATGAATTTTAACTTTTAAACTTGAAAATTAGGCTCTGTCTGTGAAATTGCACCTTTTTTTTTTTTTAAAGGTAGAGCTGTGTGTGTGTGCGTGTGGCTATTCAAAATATGTTGTTGGTTTCCAAAATGGAAAATGCATTTTGAACGTCTGTGTTCCCACAGTTAGGTGACCGTTCCTTGCTGATGCTGCTTTGCCTGGTGTAAACACAGTCTCAGTCTTTAGTTGGGATGTGTTGAATCTCAAATCTTTGAGCACTCAGTCTAATAAACGTGTTGTCATGTATAGTAAAGAGCTAGTTGAATTAACTATGTGATGTTAACTATTAATAAATTTTAACATTTTTCAAAATACCCAGCGTGAGGTTCATGAGGATTTTTTTTCTTTTTTTAAGAGTGTGGGCCCATTAGTACTCCCTGCCTGGTCTGAACGATGGATGACTGTCTCGATAATGGTAATAAGCTTGCTTGATAGGCATGTGGCAAAGACTTGTCCTGACCCCAGATACTTCTCTTCCCAGGAACTCAGTTCCAGTGGAACTGGAGGATAGATGACCTTTCCTAGGCCATTTTTGAGCCCCTAGCTTTCAAGCATCAGGAAGAAGTGTGGCAGGCACAGGAGACTATCATTGAAGGAGTCTGGCTGAGCTAAGTTAGCAGAGGCCTCCGGGGCTCTGGCTGGTCTCTGTAGGTACGTGACTCAAATTCAGGATGGAAAGCCACTGCTTAGAACATCTGAAGAGCACGTACCTCTGTCCTCTCCTTGCCTTTCCCCTCTCTCCAATAAACATAATACAAACCTGGGCAATCCCTTCCACATGAGACCCTACTGACCCCCACGGTCATGGCCCCATGGGACAATGAGATTATGTAAGTATCTCCTGCACTGGTGGGGTGCAAGCTGGTACAACCATTTAGATGGGGGGAAAAGAGGCAACAGGCATCAAAGGCATGTTTTGTGTAGTTTTCTAGAAATTTGTACAGAGGAAACAGATGGAGATGAAGAATCAGCTTTGAGGGTATTGACTGTTACGTGCTTTATAACAAAAAAGGAGCACCCCATCCAGTGGGTCTGCCCATCCTGTGTTAGAGTCCAGACAGGAAGACAATCCATGCCTGTTATTTCAGATTTTGCTACAGGGGCTTGGTTATACAGGTGATGAAAGAGCTGAGAAGCCAGAGAGTAACAACACCAAAGAATCAGTCTTTCTATCCCAGTGGCTGGGCCAGAGGCCAAAAGCTGGGGAGAGGGTGGAACCACAGAGCAGGGGAAAAGGGTGGTTAGAAACAACCCTCCCCTGTAGTTTTCTGCAGCGTCTCTCTTGGCCAAACCTGGCAGGGAACCAGCTGGAAAAGGGAGACCGAGCAGAGCAGAGGAGGTGAGCCCTGGCTGCGAGCAGTAAGTAACTTGCACGGACCCCTTAAAACCATGACAATGTTCTAGAAGAACATTTAATTTGGGAGTGTTGACAGCATGCTGTTTCATGCTGAAAGTATGTTATACAACACATTATCATCCTGGTTTTGTTAAAGAGATTATATGGCCTGTGAGGATTATCATGTTTCCCTGAATGTCCCCTCTGCCTGGCTGGACAGCGGGCTAGAATGAGGCCTCTATCTGTGGTAATGGCCGCAGCACCCCCACAGCGGACCCCCACCCCTCTGGGATTCGGGCATCGCCATGGGAGACCCTCTGCATTGCACACCTGCGCTCGCCGGTTCCCCTTCCTTGGGCTCTGCTCAGCTCCCGAAGCCGCCTCCTGATGGGGGGGTTGGGGGGGAGCCCCTCACCACTAGGAAGACCATTTCCTTCACGCAATTGGATGGTCTGTACCCAAGTTCCTTGGAGCTGGGAAATAGCTTTTCCAGCTTCCGTCAAGCCCATTGCGCCTTTTTTTCTGTTACTTTGTTTTCCTTAGGCCCCAGGTGCAAGAGCTGAATTACTCACGCTCCTCAGTTCAGCGCATTTATTTTTTAATCTTTGCAAGGATCCTTCTTGCTTTTTTATCTTATTCTCCTTCACCCTCCTTTCTCTATCCCCTTCTCCACTCAAGATCAGCAATCCTGTTACTGCATCGATGTGATGTGCAACTTATTTGTGTGTCTGAAGCGTATATTGCTTTGTGGGCATGCTTTTTAATTTACAGATGTTACTGGCTGAAAGTCTTTTTTTCCCTCAAGCTAAGCATCACGCTTTTTTTTTTTTTTTAAATAAATATTTTATTTAAAGACCCACAGCTGCGGCTGTGCGGTCCTCTAACCCATTCCTTCCCACTACAGCGCAACCTCCCATGTGCGCATGCGCCGTGTTCCCACCCGCGCTCCCAGCGATGCACGGACGTTGTGGCTCGGCCCGCTCTGGCTGAACGAATATCCGTGCGGCAAGTGTCTTTGCACACGTCCCCTTAATCATCTTTGGATGATCTCTCATGGCATGTATGCGGAACGGGAGAGCGGGATCACAGATCCTTCATTTCCTTCATCTGACCCATTTCAGACTCTCCTGAAAGGCTGCCCCCAGGCACCAACAGGGAATCTCTGGCACCCCTGGGCATTATCCAGCTTCCTAATTTTTATTAAAGTGCTGAGCGTAAAGTGAGATTGCATGGTTGGTCCAATTTACATTTCTCTATAAGACGCTTGAGCATCTCTTTGGATGTTTCTTAGCTTTTAAGGTCTTCAGTTCACTGCCCGTGGACATTCTTTGCTGACTTTGTAAGCAGGGTTCTTTTTCCTTGCTGATTGACCAGAGTCACTTGTTGGATGTAGGACTCAATCTGTTGTTGCCTTAGGTATGACTAGCTTCTCCTAGTCTGTTATTCGGGCCACGGGCATCCTTTCTTGACTAGGAGTCCTTTCTTTTGGTGTAAGCAAATCCACTCACATGGCTTGACCTTTCTCATCCTTAGCCCACTGACATTGTCTTGTTACTGTTAGGTATAGTGTTACTTTTTTTTATAGTGTTAACTTTTCACTTAAAAGGGATAATGTAAACTCTGTGCGCATGCACCTTCCATATAATGGGTAAGGTCCAGTTTTGTTTGTTTGTTTTTTTAATATTTATTTGACAGAAATCATAACTAGGCAGAGAGGCAGGCAGAGAGAGAGGAGGAAGCAGGCTCCCCGAGGAGCAGAGAGCCGGATGCGGGGCCCGATCCCAGGATCCTGGGATCATGACCTGAGCCAAAGGCAGAGGCCCTAACCCACTGAGCCACCCAGGTGCCCCTTTCTTTTTCTTTTTTTTTTTTCCTTCTCTCTCTTTCTTTCTTTCTTTCTTTTTTTTTTTTTTAATATTTTATTTGACAGAAATCACAACTAGGCAGAGAGGCAGGCAGAGAGAGAGGATGGGTTTGGTTTTTTTATGTGGTCGGGTGAGTTAGTCTGTCCTTCCCCATTGTTTTGTAGCAGCGTTTCAGAAACATACGAAGTTTGCCAGGGTCTGGCTCAGCTTTTTTCTGCCCTGATCTCCCTTGTTTGTTCTTGAGCCAGTAACTGACTTTCTAACACCATGACTTTCTAGGGTGCCTTAGTGTCTAACAAAGCAAGTCTCTTCTTTTTCAGACTCTAGTGAGTCATGGTCCATTATTACTCCGTGTAAATTTTAGAAAAAGTCTACCAAATCTCTGAAGAAAAATCAGCTTCGTTTGATTAGAGTTACAATGACTGTAGCGATTTTCGGAGTAGAATGACATTTTGCATGTTCACAAGGGCATAGAACGTCTCTGTGTATTCCTGTAATCTTTTCTGCCTTTTCTCAGAGTTTAAGAGTTTTCTCTATAGAGATTCTGTGAATTCTTTTGTTAAATTAATCCCCAGACAGTTTATACTTGCTGTGCAGTGTCCTTGATTTTTATTATATTTTCTGGTTGGTTTTCCCAGAGTGTTTCAGCCTCAATGCTACTGACATTTAGGGCTGGCGATCCTTCGTTGTGAGGGCTGTCCTGTGCCCTGTGGGATGTTTGCAGCATCCCTGGCCTATACCCATCAGACTCCAGTAGCATCCCCTTCCCCAGTTGTGACAAAATGGCTTCAGACATTGCCAAATGTCCTCTGGGAGTGGGGTTGTCCCATAAAATACTGGCCTAATATAAAATACTGACCTAGTATTTTATCCCCAATATTCTGTGGGACATGTTTGACCACATACTATTTATTGCTTATCTGAAATTCAGATTTAATGGATGGTCCTTTTAAATTTTGTTAAATTTATCAACCTTACCAGGGAGGTATAGTCGGTCCTAGTTGAGAACCATTGGTGCAGAGAAACATTATTAATTATGATAGGCTTTATTCTGTTTTTTTTTTTTTTTTCTTTTAAGATTTTTATTTACTTATTTGAGAGAGAAAGCACAATTAGGCAGAGTGGCCACCAAAGGGAGAGGGAGGAACAGATTCCCCACCGAGCAGGGAGCCCCATGTGGACGGAGTTCGACCCCAGGACCCTGGGGATCATGACCTGAGCCGAAGGCAGGCACTTAACCGACTGAGCTATCCAGGTACCTCTGTGTAGTCTCCACTCTGATCAGATATACATTTGATATTTTTTAAAAAGATTTTATTTAATTAGAGAGACAGCTTGAGTGGGGCAAAGGGTAGAGGGAGAGAGAGAAAGAGATTCTCAAGTAGATTCCTTGCTGAATGCAGAACCCAGTGAGGGGCTCTATTTCATGACCCTGGGATCATGACCTGAGCCAAAATCAAAAGTCAGGATCTTAACTGACTGAGACTCCCAGGCGCCTTGCACATTTGCTATTTTAGCAGGACTACTTCAAAGGGGTCCTTCCATTATTTACATATTGTGTTGTGTCTGTGCTTGGTCCTCCCCTTCGTTGTATATTTGTATATTTCAATGTATCATTTCTCTTTCTCATCCCTTTTCTTGATCAGTCTTGTCAGAATTTTATTTCATTAAAGAATTAGCTTATGAGTTCGGTTAACTTTTGTTCTTTTTTCTTCTCCTCTTCATTAGTGTTTGCCCTTGTATGTTTCTTCCTTTCTTGTTTCTTGATCTTGCTTTGCTGCTCCTGTTCCAACTTTTTCAGTGAGTTGTTTGGCTTGTCTTTGAAATTACGTTTCCCTCTATCTACTATGTTAAGACCCGCATATTTTGAAGCACTGGAATTCTAAGTAATTAGCAATTTGGCAAAAGTTTTCTTTTTATTCCCTTTTAAAAATTCAATATTAGTTTCCAGTAGTATGTTTTTGACACCGTCACTCTGTTACTCATTTCTGATTTGGGGGGGATGATGGTCTGAGAATATGGTCTGTTTGATAATGAATCTTCAGAATTATTAAGTCGTCCTTTGTGACATACTACGTGGACAGTGCTGTAACCCTTCTATGTGTGTCTGAAAAGTCCGTCTTCTCTGGTGTTGGACACAGAACTGGACAGAGAGAGATGGGAAGATAAACACTGAGCCAGAGTGGACATATTCTACAGATTTTCTGAGCTGTTGACAGTGGAAGCCCAGGTGACCTTTATTTGCTTCTTCTTGGACAACAGTTGCTTTTTTTTTTTTTTTTTTAAGATTTTATTTATTCATTTAACAGAGAGAGAGATCACAAGTAGGCAGAGAGGCAGAGAGAGAGAAGGGGGGAAGCAGGCTCCCTGCTGAGCAGAGAGCCCAATATGGGACTCGATCCCAGGACCCTGAGACCATGACCTGAGCTGAAGGCAGAGGCTTAACCCACTGAGCCACCCAGGTGCCCCAACAACAGTTGCTTTTGTTTGTATTTCCAAATGTTCTTGAAATTGGTGTCAGAGGTTTAACACGCACCCCTCCCTTCCCTGGTGGATAAGGGCACTGCTCTGGCCAGCAGGTGACATTTGCCACTGCAGACCAGGTGGATGACTCACTCCTCCTTCCTGGCCAGCCATCTTGCTCTGTGAAATGAGGGGATTTAAGCTCCTGCCCAGCTCAAACGTTTATGTGCTGTTATTTGTAAGCTCCATCTGCTGTTGGCCTGGTTAGCTGACAATCCTGGCACCACGGGCTAGGCTCCGATGCCAGCGTGGCTGGAAGCCTCACAAACCCGGGCCCTCCAGGGCAAGCATGTTCCCACCCACACATGGGGGATGAGGCCTTCCTTACCGCAACATCAGGGGATGATGTGGCCTTTCCCCTTCTTCTACTTAGTGATAAACATATTGCTTTCTGCGTCATGTTCTCTGTTTTCCAGGCTGCAAGCCCATTTCCAGGGAGAGCAGACATGAAGGACACTGCTTGGAATGCGGAAATAAACAGGTATCCATACCCTTGGCAGGCCCAGGGCTTCAGGCCTGCTGAGGGACAAACGCGTGCTCTCTGTTTTATTAAATGTTTTCCTTTTTAATAAACAGTGGGGCATGCCAGAACGGTCCGCGGCCGTCTGCCGACGCTGGGGACTGGGGAGGGTGTACTGGTAGGCATCTGAGCTTCTATTTTCTTGTTCTACTCAGCCATGCCCGGAATGCCTTCACCTTGGGATGCCTCATCTTGGTCCCACGGGACCAGCTTCTCCTTCTTTTGGTAAAATCAAGTGACCCTCTCTTCGGCCAGTTTCTACACATCTCAAAGCCCCAGGTGCTGCCCCCAGTCCATTTTCCCATGGTCCAGAGAGTGGAGGTGTGGGGGTGGGGAGATGTGTGTGCGCCTGTGTATTATCCAGTTTATGTACATTATTCATGAAGCAAGTATGAATTTGCTTCCCATTGCTCGAATGCAAGAAATGGTACAGCACTTGAAGTTAGCTCTGAACTCTCCCTCACCGAGAGGATGAAATGGCCAATATCCGGTATTATTGGGGTGCCCTTCCCCTACCCAGTCCCTGGGGGCAACACAGTCCCGCAAGCACCTGAGAAAGGGCCTTCAGTTCTGGGCACCCAGGGGACCCCCATCTTTCCAAGCCCAGGTGACCCGTTGGAGAAGCACTGGTGCCTGCCAGCCTGCCGGGGCCCCTGAGCAAGTACCCATCTCAAACTCAGCAGCAGACGCTGGTCCAGACCCTGCTTTGGCGCCCCTGGAAGCGGCACCTACATCCCATTGGGCAAATGCCCAGCCCTGCGCTGTCAGCAGCTCCGACTCAGAAGCGCCCTCGTGTGGTCACGTATGGGAACGGCGACACCCTTCACCCCCAAAGGGCCCAAGGGCCCGCCCCAGCGTTTGGGTCCTGGTCCTCCTGGTCCCCAAACCCCGCTCTGGGTCTGCAATTCACCTTAAAGACTGGAGGCTGCTCCAGCCTCAGACACTGGATGGGTATTTTTCATGTAGTTCCCACCCACCCCCCCCAGATAAGCAGATTATTTTAAAATAGTGCGTGCTTTCTTTGTTTCCTTATGGATAATATTTCAAAGGAGGAGGGGAAGGAAAAGAGAAAAGGAGGGAGAGATGGCTAAGAAGGCTTGAACATTCCAGAGAATGGTCAGGAAGGCAGGGATGAGGGTAGTGAGCTGTAGGGAGGATTGGCAGAGGGCTTTGTCTGGTGTGAGCATTCAGGGCTCTGTCCATCTCCACCTTGCTCCACCATTACCCCGGTACCTCTGGGTCCCCATCCCGCAGGTCCTCACCCTGCAGAGGTAGCCTCAGAAGAGAGATGCTCATCTTAAAGAGACAGTCAGACTTCCCAAGGCAAGTGGTCAACCCTGGACAGTCTGAGAGTCAGTTCTTTACAGTAAATCATCAATTTAATAAATCAAAAGTCAGTTAAGTTTCTTGTAAGTCAATACTTTAAATTTCCCACCTGAAGGCTGTGGTGGGAGCAGTGAGCAGGCTGGCTGTGGAGAAACGCACTCGGAGAAATTCGCATCCGCGTGGCCCTGGGCCTCTCGCTGGGTTGCTTCCAAGGGCCAAGACAGCTCTATTTGACCAGTGGCTAACAGTTTTCTGGGTTTTCTTGCTCTCTTGTGTTTATGGGAACAGGGGAGTGCTTATTTTTCTCTGGCTCACACTGTTTCTTTTGTCTTTCTAATACTGTTTCTTCCAGTTCTCTGGGATAACTTTTCTTGCTTAGGGCTCGGGGCTGAATCGTGATTTGTCTCGAGGTCAAATGAGGGATATTTTTGTGGAAGACCAGGAAGGGATGTTTTAATTAGAGAGTCTGGGACAGTTGAGAGCTGTGTGTTCTTTTTCACTAGCAACACCTCACCAGGCAGAGTGAGATCAGGGATGACACCCCTGCCACCAAAGGCTTAAAAGAGAGGTCCCCAGGCCCTTCCCTGAACAAGCTCACTGCGGCTGGGCAGAGACCACTGCAGACCGCCCAGATTTTCTACCTATTAGCTCCAGCATCTTCTCTGCTTAGGGTCAGTGGGAAAGTATCCATCATGGGACGTCCCAGATTTCATCTGTCATGGCTGTAGCTAGTGTTCTCTCCTTGGAGGCTTTCCCTCTCCAGCAGCTCCATCAGGTTTGCGGGTTCTTTCTCTGGTCTAACCTTTCACTCCTTCCACCTCTCAACCCTTCTCCTAGAGCCCTGGAACTCCGCAACCAGCCAGTTACCTCAGAGGCTCAACCTTGCCCCCATGGATGTTTCCTCCTCTCCCTTGCCTTAATTCACTCATTCATCCAATACTGGTTGAATGATCATGAGGACTGTTGTTTTGATGCTGAGGAGACAACGGTGGACAAAATAAACTGACTCCTACCTTCCATCCTTGTAGCGAGAGAGCGAGCACCTAACATCTAGGATGTCACATGTGGTTAGTGCTGTGAAGAAAAATACAGTAGGGTTAGGGGAGACGGAATGATGGTGTGGGGGCAGTGTGGCTATTCTACATAGGGAAGGGAAAAAAGTGCTTCAAATAGAGGGGAGCCACGTGCCTCTGTGGGGGAAGGGCTACGGAGGAGCCACAGAGGGGCCAGTGTGACCCGTGGGGTGCGCGAGGGGTGAGTGTGAGGGGGGAGGTAGGAAGGCATGCGGAAGCATTGCGTATGGGAGCCTGAAGTTCAGCAGAGTGTTAAGGTTGGAAACAAAAATCAAGGAGTCCTAAATTTATATGTGTATTAAAATCACAAAACTAGGTAAGATCACTTTAAAAGTGAATATAAATAAGGGAAAAGAGATGTTACAGGGGCGCCTGGGTGGCTCAGTCGGTTAAAGCCTCTGCCTTCGGCCCAGGTCATAATCTCAGGGTCCTGGGATGGAGCCCTTCATCGGGCTTTCTTCTTGGCAGGGAGCCTACTTCCTCCTCTCTCTCTGCCTGCCTCTCTGCCTACTTGTGATCTCTGTCTGTCAAATAAATAAATAAAATCTTAAAAAAAAAAAAAAAAGATGTTACCGACTAAATCTTGAGGATTTCCAAAACTGAGCGGTCTGGATGCTGAGGCAGAAAAGCAGGTGTGGCTGCTGATCATGTCATTTGGCCTAAGGAGGCCATCCCTGACCTGGACCAGAGCAGCTGAGGGGAGGGTGGGGAGGATGGGGAGGATTCCAGAAGGCAGAGGGCACCAGAGGCAGTGAACATGCTTGACTCTTTAGAAGAGTTTTGCAAGGGAACAGTGGGCAGTTGAGTTTTCAAGGCAGGAGGAATTTCGGCATGTTTCTGTTCTGATGGGAATCATGCAGCAGAGAATCATGCAGAGGGAATCAGTAATGATGGGGGGAGAAGGGCGATTACCAGGAGGATGCTCGGGGTCACCCCTGAGCAGGCTGACTCGGATGCATTGGGTGTTAGGACACACACCTTCCACGGGCTGAAGCCTGAGTATCAGTCTGTGGCCTTCCCAGGGGCTCCGCAAAAGTGCTGATGTAGCCTTGATGCTCCCCCGGCCATTCTGGAGTTGAATCCACAGTGAGGACATGAGGATGCAGCTCCCTGCCCTGCCCACCCCCCCAACACCCCCACTGAGCGTAGGGCTCACGGATCAGCGCAGAGCATTCTGTGAGGTGCTGCATCCGCCCAGGTTGGGTGCATCTGGGGATATGTTCTTGGGTAATGTGTACGCATTCTTAGCCAAGTCCTCTCCTTGCATGAACTGGGTGGCACTGCAAAGCACTTTCTTCTGAGTCCGACACAAGCGTGTGTGCACGGTTTCCCAGCAGCAGCCAGATGAATCTGGCTGTGCCCCTACAGTGAGGCTCCTTGTTGTCTGCGGTGGAGGACACCAGGATGAGACCTGGCCAGGCCCCGTGTTACAGAAGGAGCCAGGAGAGCGGGGCTGTGCGGGTGCAGGAGGTCCACATGCTGCTTCTGGGGCTAAAGAGGCGGCCAGGGGGAAGGCTGGGGTTGGAGCTGGGACCAGGGCAGGTGCTGGGGATGAGGACACTGGAGGAACTCTGGCCCTTATGGGTTCTTGTATTAAGTCTCCTTTTATTTCCATTATGTGAATAATAATAGGTCTGGTAGACCCTTAGGGGCCAATCATGAATGTTCTATCACCGCTGGTTGAGTCTGCCTTCTGGGTGTCCGCACGTGGCTCCCTAAACAAAAGGCTCACCACATGTGGTGGAGCAGAGTGGCCTCCACCAGCCTCTGCTCACACACACTTCCCATGGGGAGGGGCTCTCCATGCACAGTGAGATTTCCCATGTCCTGGTCTGGCTTCTGATTCAGGTAAACGAGCAGCTCTTCATTTTCCCAGGGAATTTGGGCCCAACTATGGCTTTTCAAGAGACTTCGTGATATACTGGGAAGAGCTGTGGGTAGAAGGTCTGGAGAGGGACAGTTTATTTCAAGCTCTGCGGTGGTCATCTTTGGGCCTCATGTCCTCAAGCTCAACACGTTTTATGTTGCAGGCACTGGAGATGCAGCGGTGATCAAACAGAATTGTTGCTTGTATAAAACATATATTCTCTTTGGGGAGACAGATGTTAAGCAGATTAAACCAAATACATAGCATGCCAGGCAGTGACAAGTTCTTTGAAGAGAAATAAAGCAGCGTTGGGGTGGGGCATGGGGAGTGTTGCTGGTGTTTGTGTGTGTGTGGTTGTGATTTTAAGGGTGATCAGGGAAGGCCTCTATGAATAGGCGACATTTGAGCAGAGATCTGAAGGAGAAAGACACACGGTTACCTGGTGAGCGCATTTTACGTGCAAGGAGCAAGCAGGTGTGAAGGTCTTAAGGATGAGCTTGGTCGGTATCCCAGAAGCCCCCAGGCCCAACGGGGCCAAAGAGCGATCAAAGGAGGAGGCTGTGGGAGGTTAGGTTTGAGAAGTGGGAACAGGGCAGGCAGCTTACATATAGCCTCATGACTCATGGTAAGGACTCTGTTACCCTCCCTCAGATGGGAAACATTGGGAGGGTCTGAGAAGAGGGGTGACACAGTTAAAAGAATCACTAAGATGCTATGTGGAGAATCAGCCAAGGGGGCCAAGGGCAGAAGCAGAAAGTCCAGTAAAGAAGCTATTGCAATGACCCAAGTGAAAGATGGGGTGGGGAAACAGAGAGGTCGAGGATGGTGGGAGCTGTGCATGAGATTTCAGTTGTTTTCTTTCTTTTTGGGGGGGCACATAGTAGGTTTGTATTTCCACCCTCCTTTAAGTTAGGGGTGGCCATACTTGCTTTGGACAACAGAATATGAGCAGAGGAATGTGTGTGGCGTGTGTGAGAACAAGACCTTGCAACATGCCTTCTCCTGCCTCAGATCACATGGAGCTATTTGGTCAGGTCCCTAAGTGATCATGATGGGTAGAGCTCCTACCAGCTCAGGCTGGACACGAACAACAAAATAAAGATCTGTATGTGATGCCTCTGAGATCTGGGGCTTCTGTGCCACTGCAGCACAACCTAATTTATCCTGATTCAGATCACAGGAGGGAAGGGTTTGTTCTGAGCAACTGGAATATTAGGCCTTTCATTTCTTGAGATGGGAGGGAGTGCGGGAGGAATGGATTTGGGGGGAAGGATTCTGAGCTTGTTTTTGGACACACTCAGTTTGAGATCGTATCAGGCATCAGGCATCCAAGTGCAGATGTTAAATCAGCAGCTGGAAACGTGGGTCTGATTTCCATGAAGTCAGGCTGGAAATACACACTTGGGGGTTGTAAGCAGGAGGCCAGGTCAGATCCCTAGGAAGTGGGTGCAGGTGGAGAAAAGCGTAGACAGCTTGAAGGCACCGAGTAAAGACATAGAGCAGTGTTGAATGCTGCTGACAGTTCGCTAAGATGAGAACTCTCCACTGACTTGAGAGTGCGCCGGGGAGAGATTAGTGACCTCTGCGAGAGCAATTTTGGGGACATTACAGGAATGAAACTGATTGAAGTGGGTTCAAGAAAGGCTTGAGAGAAAGTGCAGTCGGAGAATAATTAACTCCTTTGAAGAGGATTGATGTTATAGAATGGTGGCCGTGGGAGAGATCTGGGGTCAATGGGATCTTTAAAATTAAAAGAACATTTTAGATGGAAGACATTACAGTACCTCTGCATGTTTTGGGAACACATGCATGTTTCCTTCAGTAGAAAGATTAAAAAAAATAATTTTGGGGGGCACCTGGGTAGCTCAGTCAGTTAAGCAACCAATTCTTGATTTTGGCTCCGGGCATGACCTCAAGGTGGTGGGACTGAGCCCCCAACTGGCTCCACACTGAGTGCCCCCTCACATGCAGATGCTCACTCTCTCTCTCAAAAAAAAAAAAAAAAAAAAAAAGTGTTCATGTAGTTGAGAGGGGCCATTGGATGAAGTAGACACAAGGCTGAGATCCGGCAGAGGCCTGCACTTGGGAACCTGCAGGGCTTGTGCTTTCTGAGGGGCGCGACTTGGGGGTAGGAGGCAGAGATCTGGTATGGACTTCGTGGGGCTTGAATCTGGGCCCAAACTGGAGGCAGAATAGGGTTGTTCTGGATGAGCCATAAGGTTTTTTTCAGGTCTGACAATTGATCATCTCAAAACTAAACTTTTCCTAACAATCTGGTTCACAGCGCTTTCCTATTTTCCATCTTGCAAATCATTTTGTACTGCTGATGGCCCCCATGAAGCAGGTCTTGGCTCTGGCCCTCGCCCCACTGGTGTGGCTGGCCCTGCTGTCCACGGAGTTGCCCAGGTCTGCAGCTGGCCCAGGAGTTTAAACCCAGCTTCACTGTAGCTGGCGCTCAAGGGCTGCCCGTTTTTTCCATTGGTTAAATTGGAATGTTAGTACTGAGCCCACAGGCTCATGTAGAGTGTGCCAAGAACTCAGCTTGTCTCCGACACCTAAAAGTTTGAGCTGCTAGTATTCTCATCTGCCCTCACTTCTGCATCTTGGGGCAAGCACAGGTCTCTGTTGTGGATGCTGGGAGACTCCCTGCTGTCCTCCAGATCTGGTCTAGATTTCTTCACTCGTCAAATGGAGTCCTTCACCATTTGACTCCAACTCCTTCTCCAGCCCGGTGTCCCAGCTTCCATGTTCCTTGTATTTCAGACACAGAACTTGCCACTCTCCAACCTATGTCTTTTTTTTTTTTCTTCCATTATTTCACAAAAGATACCCCGCCCCCACCTACCAACCTGGAGAAATCCTGCCCGTTCTTTAAAATTCAACTTAAGTAATGGGTTTTCCTAGAGGATGTCCCTGACCTCCTTCTGGACACCTCTGATCCCAGGCTGGCTCATTCTTAATTCTGTCCCCTCCCTCTAAGTTTGTCTGGCTGTCCTACCTGTGATGAACTCCTCAAGAGTAGGAGCTGTTTTGTTTCTTTCTTTATTTTTAGTGCCTTTAAAGGCACCTGGCACCAATAAATATCTTGGGTGGTTGGTTACTCCTTTTTTTTTTTTTTTTTTTTGAGAGTGACATCGACAGACCGTGAGCAGGGAAAGGGGGGTCAGAGAGAAAATCTTAAGCAGACTCCACCTCCAGTGTGGAGCCCTACCTTGGTACTTGATCCCAGGACCCTGAAATCAAACCTGAGTGGAAATCAAGAGTTCGGCTTCACGGACTGAGCCACCCAGGCGCTCTGGTTATTCCCTCCTTTATATCCATTTCTTTCCCAGCCCTAACTTTCCACACTGGATTATTTATCAAGGATCTGTCGTCTCCATAAATCCATAAATGTCATGGAAGACCAGACGTTAGCTTTATTTCTACCCGTGTCACCACAGAATAACACACAGGAGTGGCTCAATAAAGGATAAAATAGTATGAAAGGATTCCGCACATTCTCAAGTGCCCGCGGGTTCCCCGCAGATCATGAGGTGGCCTCCAGGTGGCGCCCGCCGCTCAGAGGTGGTGACGCTTGGGGTGGGGTTGGGGGGCGGGGTATCGCGGCGGCGCAGGGCCAGGTGCCCTTGGCCGCGTGGACGCACCACTTCTTTTTCTGAGTCAGAGGTGCGTTGTCTGCCTACGCAGTTGGACCTGGCAAATATTTTAGAAACTGTTAACTAGGGAGGGTTGAGGAGGGCTGCCGCCTTCCGGTGCCTCTTGAGTGATGTTTAAGTCTCTGGTGCTGGCAGGGGAAGGAGTCCCATCTCTGCTGGCGGCTGGCTGCCAGCTGCCACACGCATACACACAAAATGTTATTTATCGGTCATAATGGTGATAAAAGCAAGTGCATGACTTGTCCAGCACACTTACTAGGTGTCAAGCACTGTTCTAAGTGCTTTACATATATTAATTCAAAGGCACATTATAAGATTAGAAAAAATAAAATTGACATTTTATAGCGAGGAAACTCAGGTGCTGAGGTTAAAGAACTCAGCCAAGATTGCTCATTTAACCAGTAGCAGAGATAGGGATAGACCCCAGGCCGTCTGGTGCCAGGATGTGTGCAGGCTTTCCACTCTGCAACATGGCTTCCCTCTGGCTCCTGAGCTGTGTAGCCAACTGCCCAACCATCTAGCGCCCAGCCAACAAGGCTACATTCATTTAGCACCTGCCGTATGCCAAGTACCTGCCCTTGCCTTGGGGATAAGCAGGTGAAAGAGAGAAAGCATCTGCCTTTCAGGAGCCTCAGGCTGTCAAGGGAGACCAAAGTGTTGGGGTGTGTGTGTGTGTGTGTGTGTGCCAACTAGATGCCCAGGACAGTGGCGGGAATGGAGATGCCAGCCTTCTCACTGTCTTCCCAGGCAGCCCAACTGCTTTTTTTTTCTGGTGTCCCATTCCTATATTGGTCTTCCTCTTTTTTTTTTTTTCCACCAGTCTTGGTACTAGAAACCTGTTGGGGCTCAGGCAGCCCCCTCTCCAGTTTCATCCTGGAAAACTTGCAAAGGACCTCCACTGCCTCCATTGTCCTCACATTTTCCCATTGCCATCCTAACTCCATCACCTACAGCTGCGGCTTGCCCAGCCTCCGCTGAGCTCAGTTTCCAAGGCCCCAGCCCAGCCACGCCATGAGCTCCACCTGTGAAGTCCTCATGCCCCAGCTTGAGAGCTGGATAGTTTTTATTATCAGTAAATAATAAAATCACTTGTTGTGGCTCAATCACACTTCTACTTCTACCCCAGCTAGTGTTGCCTGTGAGACCTGCGGACTCTAGTCTCTCCTTTTCTTTGAATGCATCAGTCCGCTGCTTGCCCATCCTAGACACACCACAGGTGGTCACTGGAACCCTGTGATGGTCCCTCAACTTTTCTGTCTCCATGTAAACACCTGCTCTCGAAGTCCACCAGGCTGCTTCAGCTGGGATCGGCTTTCTCTGCCTCACTGGGGAGCTGCAGGAATCCACACAGTTGGCAGGTTGGTGCCTGGTACGGCTGGCTGCATGATTTGTGGGACCCACTGCAAAATGTTTGTTAAATCTTTGTTAAAAATTCTAACAGGGGTGCCTGGGTGGCTCAGTGGGTTAAAGCCTCTGCCTTCGGCTCGGGTCATGGTCTTGGGGTCCTGGGATTGAGACCCACATCGGGCTCTCTGCTCAGTGGGGAGCCTGCTTTCCCCTCTCTCTCTGCCTGCCTTTGCCTACTTGTGATCTCTGTCAAATTAATAAAATCTTAAAAAAAAAATTCTAACAAGTTCAAGATGGTGACACCAAGGCATTAAATGAAGTACCAGCCCTTCCAAGCATGGGACTCTGTGAGACTGCACAAGTCACACAGTCTTGGAGCCCTGATGCTAGGTCATAAACATGATTCCCCCTTCACAGAGCTTGCAGAGCTGACTGGTCCCCCCCGGTGTCTCAGAGCTGCTATCTGTCCTGCCCTCTCCATCGGCCGGCTACTGCTGCCGTCCTCAGCTATCCCATAATGTTTCAGTCCCAGACAACCTCTCTCCCGCCTCACTTGCATTCTGGAAGGCTTTCTTGAGTGGAGGAGAAAGGCTGGAGTTCCCACCAGGGTGAGAGCCGTTTGGACCGCATGGCATGGGAGACAAAGACTGAGAATCTCTGTCACAGTGAGCCCTCTCAGAGCCTGGTCTCCTCGGCTGCCCGTGTGACTGAATCCAGACGTCAAGGGAAGAAAGAAGCTGAGAAAGAACCAAGCAGCTGGGCTCTCTCTGGCTAAGTGTTGATGAGGCATTTCACATGTCTTCCTGGATCTATCCCTTTAGGGGCCCTTTATGTTCCCCTTTTTATCACTTTAGAGAGGAGGGAATAGGCTCAGAAAGGTTGCGATCTTGCTTCATGTCACACAGCTAGTAACTGGCAGCTGCAGGCGTTAAGCCTCGGTTGGTAGGAGGACAAAGTCTGCATGCTTTTTCGCTTTCTGTGTCCCTCTACAAAGGGGCAGCATTAGGTCTGACACTTACACACACACTGAATCCAGCTCTTCTTCCTGCCCCTCCCTCCACCGCAGCGCAGTGATTACCTCCTGAGGAAATTCGATTTCCTCCCCAGAGCCTGCTGAGGTGATAGGTGTACACTTCCATTTACTGATGATGACCGCTCCCCAGCAGTCAGGGAGAATTCACCTCTCACAAGGGCTTCTTGACCCGTCCCTCTTCTTCCAGCCTCTCCTTTCCATCAGGCTGGGAAGGAACGGGGCAGGACTCTGTCCACTTCTGTTCCGCAGTGGCCTATAGTCCCCACGCTCCCTGGACATCTCTCACCGTCTCCTCCCCCACTTGAGGCTTTGCCACCTGCTTGGTCTGGGCCACAGCTGGGGCCACTGCTGTCCTATTACGGATTGTCCTCTGCCATGCCCTTCCCATAGCTCCATGAGCGGTATATAGGAAACACGGAAATGAGACCACTGACTGCATAGTGGATGATGTTAAGGTGGTTTTTTCTTTGTCTAGGTGTGCTAAAGGCATTGAGGTTCTATTTTTTTTTTTTTAAAGAATTGGTTTTAGGAGACATACACTGAAGCATTAATTGATGAAATCAAGGATACTTGGGCTGGCCTGAAAATACAGGAGGGGGCACCTGGGTGGCTCAGTCGGTTATCTTAACGGCTGCCTTCAGCTCAAGTCATGATCCCAGGGTCCTGGGATTGAGCCCCACATCGGCCTCTCTGCTCAGCTAGGGAGCCTACCTCTGCCTTCCACTGCCTACCACTCTGCCTGCTTGTGCTCTCTCTCACATCAAATAAAATCTTTAAAAAAAAGAATATTAAAAAATAATAATACAGGAGGGGAAACATAGGTGGGAATTTGGACCGAACAAGACTGACTCCGAGCTGCTGGTGGCTGAGCCTTGGTGAAGGGCCCATTGGGGTTCACTGTATTCTTCATCTGCTTCTGCCTTTGTCTGAATTTCTCTATAGGAAAAGATTTAAAGAAATGTATTAAAATAAAGGGCATTAAAATAAAGAGCAGTAGACCCAAGAACTCTTGAGTGTAGGTGAGTGGGGATGTTGGGCAGAGTGGGGAAGATGCCTAAAATTGGCAAGTGTACCGAAATGAAGAAATATCATATTTGGGCTTTTCTAGAATTAATATGCAACCAGGTATCTCTTTCCCTTCCTCTCTGCCACCCTCTAGCCCCGCACTGCCCCTATTATCAGCCAAGACAGGGCAGGGCCCAGTGAACATCTCTGTAAGCCCGCCTTCTTCACATGTGTTCCTGGGATGCTGGGGGCCTGTGCAGGCCCGAGGGGAGCTTCCCCAGGCTTCTCAGCAAATGGCTGCAGCTACTCTTGCCCCTCTGCCGAGCGACTGAGCTCTGGACCATACCTTGACCGTTGCTTCTCCCACTGGCTGAGGAGTGCTTGCTTGGGTGGGGACTTCGGAAGGAGGCTGACAGCAGACAACCCCTCCCCTGGGCTCCACTGTGTCCAGGGAAGCCTCTTTTGTTTTCTCAGGCTGCAGTCCTGGACCTTTGTTTCAGGAGCCCTGTTTTGGCTCTGGCAGGGGCCAATCCCTCCCCACAGGAAAAATCCAAGGGCCAAGTCAATGCCAACAGGGTCAGTCCTTTCTGAGTGTCCTATCTCTTGGGTACCTGGGACCCAAAATTCTCTGCTCAAATGCCCCAGCCTCTTCCAGAACTGTAGGGGCCTCTTCCCCATCAGTCCTGCCTGTGGGGAGCTCACCTGGGCCTCAGGGACCACCAAGGCCAGCTGGTTTTAGCAAGGCTTTGGATAGAATTTAGGCATGTGGGTGGAGCTGGGGGTAGGAGGAAAATATGGGAATGCAGGCAGATTGCTTTGCAAATTTTCGGGGCAGGTGTGGGTCTGGGGTCTGTCAGGGAAAGGAAAATTACTATTCCTTCCTTCTTACTGAGTAACTCCCTTCCCTACACTTTTCTTCCTTTAGGGTGGATTAAAAGGCTTCTTCAGGAAAAACACACCAATCAACAAATGAGCAAAAAAACAGTACTTCAGACTATACTTCACACAAACTGCACAACCCATGGGCTCAGATGGAGCACTCAGCAGACCACCCACCAACATGCCTTTGAAAGAATACTCTTAAGGGATTTGGGGGGACAATTGGCCTCTATAGAGGACAGATGGGAACTGACATATGCCTGAAGCTGGTAGGGATAGAGAACATCTCAGAAGAGGAGACTATGGGAAGTATGTCTTGCTGGTGAGTTGAAGGATTCTCCTCTAGGGTAAGGGTTCCCAAGCTGTTTCCTGCCAAATCTCCTCTTCAAATGTCAGCTGGCTTGGAAAGCCAATGTGAGGAGCAAATGCTGTGGAGCTAGTCCAGCTGAAACAGGGCTAGGGGGTAGGTGACAGTCCTGGCTGGGGACGTCCACCTGCTCCAGAGGAACAAGGTGGAAACTTCTAGATCTGGGGAGTGCACTAGATGAGGGGAGCGCAGGTCAGGGGGCATCAAGCTGTTCCAGGCCTGGGAGTCAGAGCTCTGGGTCAAGGCTGAGAGGAAAGGGACCTATGCTGGCCACGGGACAGTCTCAATTCTCCTCGGGGCCAGAAGACACCGGCAGTTGCCATTAGCTTTGAAAAGATAATGTAAAAAGCTGCCTGTACTGTGCAAGGAGCTAGGTAAACGTTAGATGGTTTTCACAGTGAATGGGGAGGTGTGGATGTTCCTGGCCAGGTGTTCCATCTGGCTCCCCACCATGACTCTTCTTCAGCCACTCCATGCTGGTAATGAAGCTGACGTCACTCAGCTCAGACTCACCCTTCCATCCCCTACTCTGTGGCACCAGGGCTGGGACTCTGCAAACCAGTTCTCTGTGGCAAGCGGCTCTGTCCATGAGGGGCTGTGAGTGGGCCTGCTCCTTCCCTGCTGCTTTCTGGTCCTCTGAGCAATGCTCCAGCAATGAGCCTCCACCTTGCTGGGACCGTTTCTTCTCACGGCAATGTGTCCCCATTTCTAGCTGTTTCCACAAGTCCAGCACCAGTGTCAGAGATACCAGGCAGTCGCCCCTCATCAGGGGTGAGGGTCTCAGCTCTGCAGGCCCCTGTTCCAAGCCTCTAAGTGACCGGAACCCCCATCTCTTGCCTTTGAGAAGCCCTTCTCTACCTTGATAGTCTCTTTTTGCCTTTTCAGCCTCCAATACCAGCCTCACCTATTGCCTAGATTAAATTCCCTCTGTTAAAATGATTGGAGTGGGTCCTGGGCTCCAACCGAGAGTGCCTGGTACACACCCTTGGAGGCACTGGTCTGGAAGCTGACCAGGGCAGATCCCTGCCTGGCTGGGCTGCTTTGAGGGGCCTGACCTCAGGAACTGCCAGCAGCCCCAACAAGACAACCCCTATGGGAAAGGAGCTCTGTGCTCGCAGGAAAATTCTCCTAATCCAACGCAACATTTATAAACAAACTCACTCCAGGAGGGAGGGTTTAATTTAAGAAAGCCAGTAGGGACCCTAAATCCTTTCAACCCAATCAAAGCTGTCAGAGCCTGTTAGCATCAGAGCTAGTCAGGTGGCCCTGAAGCTGCCGATCGCCCGACAGCCGTCCTGTCACCAAGGAAACCACACGTCAGAGCAGAAAGCCATGAATGGGCCCCCCTGGAGCCAGTATGAGACTCAGTCATCTGACATGTTGTCATTTTCAGCTCTGCCGAAGTGCAGCCTCTCCTGCAAGAATGATTCTCTGAAACTTCTCTGCCTCCATTCCCCCCATCTTCTGTCTCCCAAATTGATAATAGGCCCACTTCTGAGAAAGACAAGTGCTGGCAGGCATGACAGAAAACAAGAATAGTCCCTTGTATCCTCAACAAAGATAAGGCATCCTGTCTGCAGCACTGACATCAAGACTAGCACCGTTGGGACACCCCTACCTACCTCCCCAGACCCAGATGACTTGTGGTCATCTAAGGCCCCTGAGTGCTGGTCATGAACCTGCCCCCCAGTCCTGGACAGCAGTTCTGGAACAGCATGATGATGCATGGTGATCCTCTCCTCTAGTTGAATTGAAATTTGTTGTCACCACCCTGCAAAAGACTAAACAAACCTCTATCTTATCAATGACAGATAACTTCAAATGTGACAAGAGGATTTACTCACTCATCCAATCATACCATAAATATTTACTGAGCTCCTCCTGTGTGTCTGGCCCCAGGCTAAGCAGTGAGGTTAATAATCACTTTTTAGTCATGGATGGAGCCAAAGGGCACTTAGGATGGTCAGAGGACAGTTCGGAGGAAGGGACATTCTTAGGTATGTTTCAGGTGTCCGCCACAAAACTTAGTGGCTCAAACAATGACTGCAATTATTTTCTCATGAATCTACAATTTAGCCAGGGGTTGGTCGGGACAATGTGTCTCTGTTCAACCCAGTATCAGCTGGGGCAGCTTGGAAGCTAGGGATGGGACTCATCTGAAGGCATCCTCATTTACATGTCTAGTAGTTGATGCTGGCTGTTGGCAGGGATTTCAGCTGGGGCTGTCAACTGAGACACCTGCAGGTGACCTCTCCATGTGGTTGCTTGTCTTTTTCATAGTACGGTGGCAAGTTCCCAGAGGGAGCCTCCCAAGGGAGAACTAGGTTGGAAGCTGTATCATCTTTTTTGACCTAGTGTTAGCGCTTACACAGAGTCAATTCTACAGCATTTTATTCATAGAAGCACGTGGCTAAGGCCAGTCCATATTCAAGGGGGAGGAGAATTGGACTCTACCTTCTGACAGGTTAAAGTCTAAGAATTTGTGGATATGTTTAAAACTATGGCAAGCTATGACTAAAAGAAGAAATTAGAAGAAGAGCATTGAAGGAGGTCCTAGTGTAGAAAAAAGCTTGTTGAGTTCAAGGCTATGAAAGGCCAGCAAGTGAGCAAGGGGGAATGATGTATGGGATGAGGTTAGAGGGAAAGAACCACATTAACCAGCTGTAGGAGTTTAGGTTTTATTCTAAGTGCAGTGGGAGCAACAGAAAGATTTAATATTTAAATTCACATCCTGAAAGGAAGGATCCTCCAGTTGTTACATGGAGAATGGATTGAAGTGATACAGGAATATGGAAAACCAGTTAGGACATTGCTAGAGAGGTCCAACAGAGAGAGGATGATGGCTTGGACTAAGAACACTGGCACTAGAGATGAAGATAAGTAGATGCACTTGAGAAAAGGTGGGAAAGGTGGAAAGAATGTTTTTAATAGACTGGATGTGAGAGTGAGGGAAAGGAGAGTAGGCAAGAAGGACTCTCAGGTTTCAGGCATGAGCATCTGTGTGTGTAATGGAGACTTTGATTGGAAGACTGCAGGGCAGTGACAGGGGGACTTGTTGATATGGGTGATGGGTAAAATTTCGAGTCTAATTTTTAAGTACTAAAGTTTGAGATGTTTGTGAAATATACCAGTAACAATGAACAGACAGCTGGGTATGTGAGCTTGTAACTCAGTGGAGAGTATGGGGTTGGAAATACAAATTTGGGAATCATCAGCAGCGTATAGATGGTATTTACAGCCATGGGTCTGGATGAGATCACTTGGGGATCTAGAGTGAGCAAGGGTATGAGGATTTAGTCCTAGAAAGAGTAGCCTGAAAAAGAGTGAAGAGTGGTCAAAGAGATAAGAGGGAAATCAGAGCACTGGATGTTACAGAAACAATGAGAGGAGGCTTGGAAAGAGTGAATTCAGAAAGAAAGACTTGGTCTAAGGCTCCTCCAGGTATGAATGTCTATGATTTCATGAATGTCTCAAATCCCCTAAAGCTAAGAAATTCTGTGACTGTATTGCATCTTTGAAAAAACAAACTTCCTGGTGAATTTTTATGTCTCTCCAAAGACCATAAAAAAATAATTCTTGACAATAAGAAATTCTGTATCTGGGCCTTAAAGCAATCGTGGGTGCAGTCAAGCCCAGAACAAAAATGGAGATGCCTGGAAGGAAGCTAGGGTATAAATGGCAGTGGAAAAATAACATGGGGTTTTCTGATATCTGATTCCAGGAGAGATGATTTAGTCATAGCAGACCCCACAGGTGACTAGAGACAAATGGCAGCCCTTGTCTTTATATAGGGACCTGTGTGGACCCCAACCCTTGTTTTCTCCCCTTTGGAGCACTCTCTGAATCTGCACTCTATGTGCAGGGTTAACTTGTTAGGCAAGGCACTCCAGGTTTGTGTCAGTGGAGTCATCAGAGGGTTCTCAGCTAGACCCTGGTCTGGGAGGATAGTCTGGCACTAGGATTCCTTCTGCTCGCTGGTGTGGGATTGTGTGAGAGTGGGTCACCAGAATGGCACCGACACACTGATTGAGGGTGACTCTCACATAAGACACAGAGCGAATTCAAGTCCAACATGTGCACTTGAGCCGTGTGTGTGGGCCCATGCCTCAGCTTACACAAGTCTGTGTTTAAGTGCTATCTCTGATTTATGTCACCCAAAGGTGTGGGATAGCGGCAGGCTTCCTTTACTCTGTGTACTCCCTTGCCTCTTGAGGTTGTCACCCCCTACAGGCTTCACACCACCTTTGAGGAAGGCCTTCAGGGGTGGCTATGCATTAGCTCCTCTGAGGGATACTGACTGTTGCTTTGCCACACCTATAGGTTCTTCCAAACGATGTCCTCTCTTGCCTTCAACTGATATGGTCATGCTGTGATTTCCCAAGTCTGTCTTGAGGCTATGCTGAATAAGGAATGGACATTCCTTACTTGAGTGAGACTTGTTTTTCTTGCTCGTTCCATGTCTTCTTGCCTTTCCTCCCTGTTGGTAGTGGTGTGTGAAAGCAGGGATACAGGCAACGACTAGAAGTAATAATATTCTGAACATGTAATATGATTATTGCCTAGAATTAGAGAATACATGTTTGAAGACATGTTTTTTTCCTAACACTATAACACTCCAACCAGAAAATTTAACATAATCAGAAAATGGATTATCATTCATATTTTTCTGCACATTCTGGGTAAGACTTACATTCTTGGTCATCATCAGTGAAGCACAGAGACAACCTTCAATAGAGTTTTTGGAGGCCAGCATGCATGGTTGCTGTGATGGATGGCGCAATGTCATAACTAATGATGCGATCAGCACTAAATTAATAGTACTAGAGAACTGCAGAGGCACCAAACACACACACACACACACACACACACACACACACACACACCAAAAAAACCCCACCCCAAACCAAAAAACCCAACCCCCAAATCATCTTGTTTCAGTACAAATAGGTTTCAAAGCATGACCTTGTGAATAGGTCTTGCTGCAAGAGATAGAATGTTAGCCCAAAGAGCAAGAAGAGATGCTTCCTGCATCTGAATAGAAGTACTTGGTGCCTGGACTCTATAAAGAATCTTCATGTGGAGTGATAGAACAATAAACACGTAAGCCCCTCTTTGCTACTGATGATTCTAAATCTTCATTGATAAATGTCAACATCTCACATGGGCCCACAAATTCTGAAACACATTTTTTTTTGGAAATGCATTTTAAAATCAAATTGTTAAGGTGGACAAGAACCCTGAAAAAAATATCTTTCCAGGGTTCTGCCCACCAGGGGTGTCCTGGGTCATTGGTGATCTTGAAAATGGTCTCAGTGGACTGGTGGTGTTAAGTATCTCATTGCAGTAAGTGCAAGAGGGACTGAGAAGAGAAAAATTGGAGACAATGAATATAGACTAAGTTTTAAGAAGACTTTTGCTGTAAATAAGAGGCAAATAAATGAGGCAGAAGTTAGAGGGATGCATGGGGTGAGGAATATGCCTTTTTTTTTTAGGTGTATGCTGATGGGCATGGTTCAGCAGGAGGAGGAAAAGTCGATGCTGTAGGAGCAAGAGCAGTTTCCTTGAGTGGGCAAGAAGGGATGGCAACCTATGGAGAGAGGTCATGGGGTTGGCCGTGAAGAGGGACTTGGGCATCTTAGCATAGTAGTGGGTAGGAAGGCAAAGTATGTGGGTGCAGGGGTGGCCAGGTGTGTAGGTGTGTGGTGGTGAGTGGGCAGAAGCTCTCTTCTCAGTGTTTCTATTTTCTCCATAAAATAGGAAGTGAGATCATCAGCAGAGAGAGCACGTGGACAGTGAGGTGATGTGTGTTTGAAGAGGTGGGAGACAGGAAGCACTGCGTGGGTGAGCAGGCCAGGGAAATGTGGTAGGATTGCTGGCTGCCCTGATACCCACTTGAGACTGACAAGACTAGTGAGACCTGTCAGTTTGGTTTTTGTTGGTGGTGGGGTTTTCTCTTGTCACGCATAGCTGCGTGGGTGGCTGTCAGTGTAGAACAGGCATAGGATTCGATTTCACCGGGGTTAACATGCTGTTATCAGTCCATTGCCTCTTGGTAATGAAATCCAACTTCATTGCTTGCTGGTGATGTTGGGATATTTCTCTGTGGACAGATGACATGATGCTGTGCTTCATCAGTAGAGGGCACTGGAGGGAAAAGGTGGCATTTCCTGGTTCCAGTGTGCTTTTTCCAGAGCAGGCTTTTGTAGGGCATAGTGGCAGGCAGTGTGCAACACCTCTTCAAAAGCATCTTCTCAGAGCACCCGGACAGTGACTTGCCAGTAAGTCCTGCCAGCAGGCACTTCGGTGACTTCACTGCTCAGCGAGTGCTATACACTCTTCACCAAGGTTTTGATTTTCAGCTCTGGTGGTAAGGGTGCTCTCCTATGTTCATTCCATCATTGGGTTTTCTGCCCCAGCTCTGGGGGGTAGTGGCTGCTCCCTATACTTGTAATTCTTCTCTTCTTTAGTTGTCTTTACTCCTTAATAGTCAATGCCCATTATAATCAGTAATTTTTTATATTAAGCTTTCATTTCTACTTTTTTCCTTGGTACCATCTTAGCTTCAGAAATAAAGAACAAAAAAAAAATACTCCAAGATTTCATTAAATTTTCAAAACTTTGGGTCTTATTTAATCCCTAGTTCCCAAGGAGATGTTTATCATATAGATATTAAGGGGAATGCATTAACAAAGAAGTAACAGCCATGGTGGAGAGGAAGGCTGATCCACATGAGGACTTTGAGAGTGCTGGTGTATCAGCAGGCCTTTGGGAGTTCTGTTTACTTGAGTAAAATTGGTAGAGAGGATATTGATACTGCGGTTGGACTCTAGAACACTAGTGTATTAGTTTTGTGCCATAACAAAGTACCATAAACTGGGTCTGAAGGCTAGACATCTGAAATCAAAATTCAAGGTGTTGCCATGGTTGATTCAGTTGCCATTAATGATGTGTGTCCTCCTCAAACTTATATGCTGAAGCCCTAAAGCCTAGTACCTCAAAATGTGACCTTCTTTGGAAGGAGAGTCTTTAGAGAGGTGACTATATTTGGAGATAGGGTCTTTAACAGAAATAATTAAGGACAAACTGTAGTCATAAGAGTGGGGCCCTGATCTGATAGGTAAGACAAAATACCAAAGAGCTCTCCCTCTGTGTGCATGCACAAAGAAGAGATCACACACAGTGAAAAAGGTGGTTGTCTACAAGCCAGGCAGAGAGTTTTCCCTAGGAATCAAATCAACTGACACCTTGATTTTGAATTTCTCAGCCTCCAGAAGTAAATTTCTGTTGTTAAAGCCACCAATCTACAATATTTGGTTATAGCAGCCCAAGCAGACCAACCCAACTGATTTAAATTATGTCTTCCCCATTAGAAATTGATTTCCCCAACATCACCTCTATTTCCCCAATATTACCAGTGCCTGGCATGGTGCCTCTCACATGGTGGGCACTCAATAAATATTTGTTGAATGAATGATTAGTAAATCAATGAGATGAGAAGTGTTAGTGTCGTCATTATATGGTGGAGAAAATTAAAAGATATGAAAAGATATTTAGTAATCACAACCCAGAGACACAAATGGCATTTTACTAACCAAAATTAACTAAAAATGGGCCAAGATAAAAAACATCTTCCGGTGCCAACTGTATTAGGAGTTAGTGTAGCTGGTTATTGAAAACGGTCATATATGCTTTGAATTCACCTATCATCCTTTCTCTAACCTGGATCAGAGATTTGCCAATCTGCATTTAGTTCTTTCCCTATAAATCAATGCTCTCAGAGTTAGCAGACAGATAGAAAACTTAGTGGAATTTCACTGGAAAGGCAGTCAAGGGATATCAGAGGTTGAGGATTTGGGGGCGCCTAGGTGGCTCAGTGGGTTGAGCCTCTGCCTTTGGCTCAGGTCATGATCTCCAGGGTCCTGGGATCTAGCCCCGAATCGGACTCTCTGCTCAGCGGAGCCTGCTTCTCTCTCTCTCTGCCTGCCTCTCTGGCTACTTGTGATCTCTCTCTCTGTCACATAAATGAATAAAATCTTTTAAAAATGCACATTCCTAGGTGCCTTAAAAAAAAAAAAAGGATGAGGATTTGGCGTCTCCCCGTACTTCACATGGTGGCATTCCCTCTGCCAAGAGTCTGGTCTCCATCCTGTATGTTTAGAAACTGGATCTGTCAGCATACCATGAATGGGGATCCATCTCATTGCTTTCTTCTTAAATAAGCTCAGAGAGCAGATGCATGAAGCCAGAATGTCTACTTACCAATTCACAAGAGGATCAGAACCACTTGTGTGTCTGGATTACTTGTCTTGCCACATGGCTAGCACATTCTTTTTTTTTTCCAGATTTTATTTATTTATCTGACAGAGAGAGAGAGAGAGAGAGATCACAAGTAGGCAGAAAGGCAGCAGAGAGAGAGCGGGGAAGCAGGCTCCCCACTGAGCAGAGAGCCCGACTCGGGCCTCGATCCCAGGACCCTGAGATCATGACCTGAGCCAAAGGCAGAGCCACCCAGGCGCCCTGGCTAGCACATTCTTTCACTGAAGACAGACCTCTGAGAAAGGCAAATTATCAGAAAGCTGCTTAGTGAGTGAGCATGGAATCTGAACAAGGGGAGCAGGTTAGATGATTCAAATTTATAATGGCATTAAGCTGGGAAAGCCTGACACTGCCATTTTTGACTATAAGAATGGCCATACCAATGACACCAGAATATTCACAGACATTAGTTGAGGGCCCATCTCTAGTGGGCATTTCTTTTTTTTTTTTTTTTTAAAGATTTTATTTGTCAGAGCGAGCGAGAGCGAGCACAGGCAGACAGAGTGGAAGGCAGAGTCAGACGGAGAAGCAGGCTCCCTGCGGAGCAAGGAGCCCGATATGGGACTCGATCCCAGGACACTGGGATCATGACCTGAGCCGAAGGCAGCTGCTTAACCAACTGAGCCACCCAGGCGTCCCTCTAGTGGGCATTTCTTAAAAGGCTCTGCTGAGGTCCACCACTGTGATGCTCCTTTTTCTATGCTTTCATGGCCAGCCAGCCTTGCTTTGATGGCCCTTTTTATCTTTTTCTTTGCTTACATTTTCAGACTTATTCTTTCTCCTTAAGATGACTTTATACCTGTTCTGTTCTATGTAGCTGTAGAACTTAACTCTCAAAGAGCATAACTTTATTTCTTTAGTTTACACATACTTGAGGTCCCACCAAGTTTCTCAATAGCCACACACGTTATCTTCTATTCTTGTAGTTTTACCCTACTTTGTTCAAAATATGTATTTGAGGGCAACTTATCAGGGACCCTTTATCCCATCTTTGTACTATGCTAAATTACTTACTTTCTTCATTTGTAATTTTCATCTTATTGCCACATGTTATTAATTGGCTCATTGATTGATTCTTCTTGGTCACAAGATTACATAAAAATAGTATAAATGGCAGTAAGGGCAATCCTGAGACAGAGTGCCTTTCTTTCCATAATGCTAAATCCCTGCTACAGTCACCTTTAGGTTATACAGAAAATACATACGGTTATGGTCTATTTCCAAGCACCTTTATTTACTTAAAAAAAAAAAAAAAGTAGCAGGCTTAAAAAAGTGGCCTCCAGTCTATAGCTTGCTGGGCTCTGATTTGTATTATCAGCTTGGCCCAGGAAGGCACATGGGTTCACAATCTCTAGTCTAGCTGAGGCAAACATATAGATGTAGGTGGCAAGTTTAGCACTGTTGTGTACAGGTGCTGTTTGCGTAGATTTTCAATTGTGCAGGGGTGTTGGTGCGTCTAAGCCCCACATTGTTCAAGGGTCAACTGTTCTAGAAACTCTTGGTAGATACTTTCAAATAACAATTCTCTCTCCAGGTTCTGACATGCTTCATTAGGGGATAGCAATTCCAGATGAGCTACAGTTAATGATTCATTCATTCATGAAATACCTGTTGAGTACCTACTAAGTGCCAGGCCCTGTACCATAAAGTCAATGAACAAAAGTAGACAGAGGCACTCCCCTAATGAGCTTACAGTCTAAGGAGTGTGGGGGGAAGAGAAGAGCCAAACACTGATCAAATAATTATAAAGGTAAATGCAGGATTGCAACCTGTGATCAATACTATGAAAGACAGGTGCTCAGTGGTCTGAGCAACTTAGCCTCTTCTCTGGGAGGGTGAGTTAGTGATGGAAGGCTTTTGCAATCTGAAGGAAGGTAAGATAAAGCTTTCATGGCAGAAGTGCTGTAGAGCTGGAAACAAAATCTGTGGCTTGGGTACACAACAGGAGGGGATGTGGTATGAAATGGGCCTGGAGAGGTTAAAAGGAGCCCACTTATGGAGTGTTTTATAGACTGCATGGGTTTTTATCATTTCAGTCAAAGTTGGAGGGGAAAGATTGAGAACCACTGCCAAAACAATTTCTTTAAATACCAAATTAAGGGTAAAATTTTCTTTGTATTTTTTTAAGACTAAAAAAAATCTTTTCCTTTTATTTCTCCATATGCTTTCTGTTTCTGAGAAAGAGAATGAAT
This sequence comes from Mustela nigripes, assembly GCF_022355385.1. Taxonomy (NCBI): domain Eukaryota; kingdom Metazoa; phylum Chordata; class Mammalia; order Carnivora; family Mustelidae; genus Mustela; species Mustela nigripes. The sequence continues at coordinate 49,388,739 of NC_081563.1, read as the reverse complement.
GCTTTTCTCTTTCTGACTTTTAAGTACTTAAGCAATTCCTGCATCCTGAGGTGTCTACGGCCCAGTTCATGACACTTTTTTCCCCTTTTAAACAGTCCGATGGTTTTTTTGTTTTTAAATTTACCTTAGCATTCCCTATGTTTTCCCTATGGCTTATTTAACATTTGACCCTATAAATATGTGTGTGTGTGTGTGTGTGTGTGTAATGCGTACACAGACACACATAAATATATATAGATATGTATATGTACATTTGTTAAAGCAACCAGATTAGGCCCAAGATGGAGTTCCTCATGATAAACCCCATGTCAGCAAATCAAAACTTAGTTTCCATGCTTGGTTCTTCTGGAAAAGGAAGACTTAGGTCAACCAGTCAATGCTTGCCTGATCAGTATAAGTTATCTAACCAGGCTCTAAAACTTCCCTTTGCTCCATATAGGGAAACTAACCCCGCTTTAACCAATTAGCAGATGTCCAGTAAAACTTCCTTATTCCTGCTCACTTTGGTCTATAAAAATCTCTTGACTTGTACAGCTCTTCAGAGCAGCTTTCTGTCTATCTGCTGGGTTGGATGCTACCCAATTCATGAACTGTTGAATAAAGCCAGTAAGACCTTTATATTTACTCAGCTGAATCTTGGTCTTTAACACACTTGTTTTTAAAACAAGACAACAGGCCCCAAATGGAGTCACTATTGCTAAGCCCTACATCATCAGACCAAGACACTTCTGGCTCTCCCTGAAATGGAATCTTAAACTAGTCAGTCAGGAATTGCCTGATCAATTAGTTAAGTAATATGCCTGATAGATCACTGCCATCTCCTAAAGGGAAGTGATCCTGGGATCATGATCTGAGCCCAAGGCAGACACTTACCCAACTGGGCCACCCAGGCGCCCCATGATTCCCCCTTTTAACATGACTTAGTCCCTTTCACGGCTCATAGTCAAAAACTCCTGTGTGGTCTAAATAAACCTCTGTTTATTAGTCATAGTAAAACCAGGGAAAGGAAGATGGAGCTGGGCCAAGTGGTAAAATACACAACTACTGAGGAAAAAAAAGTAGGAACTGGGGGAGAGAAGTGAGAGGAAGAGGAGCAGTGGAAGAAAGGTAGGGAATAAATGGATAACAGGGAAAACTGGGAAGAAAAAGAGGTTAAAGAGAATCCTCCCAGAAAGCCAGTTTGACTCAATCCTTCTGAACAAATTCCTGTCCCCACAGTGTTCGTGTTTTGTGTTAATTCGGAATTTAGACAGCCATTAGTACTTAACTACTTTGACACTGTTAGACTTTTGCTCCATTTAGTGTTCCACTGCAAGGGGACACAAGAATCTGTCTGTGGTGCCTTTAGGAATTTTGTGTGGAGCTTTCCCTGTGCAGGAGTGTCCACAAATGTTATCTGAAGGGGGACTCAGGACTGAGGTCCTAAAGGAGGTTGTGGTGCAATTTTCAGTGACACAACCTCATTTCTGAATATTTTAATCTTGGCCAAGCCTCTTGTTCTGTTCTAGGGGAGCCTCTGCTAATCTAGTCATGTAGAGTTTACTACATTATTGATGAGTGGAGATAGAGATGATCTAATCCAACCTCGTTTTGGCTTGACTGCATTCTGTTGTGCGTAAATTAACCACCTCGTGTGTCTTTTAACTTCCTCAACTGCAAAGTTAAAATATTACCCACTCCAGGGGCACCTGAATGGCTAGGTCAGTTAAGTGTCTGCTTTCAGCTCGGGTCACAATCCCAGAGCTCTGGAATCAAGCCCCACATGGGGCTCACTGCTCAGTGGGGAGCCTGCTTCTCCCTTTCCCACTCCCCCTGCTTGTGCTCTGTCTCTCTGTCACTCTGTCAAATAAATAAGTAAAATATTAAAAAAAAAAAATATTACCTACTCCAAAAAGGGTATTAAGAGAATGTTACTCAGTACATAAATACATAAATGTAGGAGCACATGAAAAAGAATGAATCATGCACACAGAAAATGCTAAAAAATGTGAGCTACTAGAACTGACTTAGATTAAAACTGTTACTGCAAATATGAATGTTCCTCTATGTCCGGTTCAGACTTTGGTGTGGGGACTAATCAGGGGTGGAGTGTATTCTAAAGGCCCTTTTCAGGTGTCTGTGAAGTCACACCTATTTTCCTAACAATTCTAAGAGGTTATTTGCCCTTTTCATTCTCATTTCTCAAGAACAGGCAGAGGAATTTCCAGATCTATGGGATAAGTGCTAACGTTAACATACAGAAGCAGCTGGAGAAACCAGTGGTCTTCTATAAAAGACTTTTTCTGGGGGTGGGGGGAAGCCTGTTTTAAAACGTTATTTATGTTAACGTATATTAGTTATCGTAAATTGAATTCTGAAACTTTTAATTTCAGAATTAAACCACAGAAACCAAAGCTCTTCGGGGTCCTCAGTAATTTCTAAGACCGTAAAGGGAGCCTGCGAACCCAAAGTTTGAGAGCCAACGCTCTGGTGCAACTCGTGACTGAACAAGCGTGGACGGCTTGTGACCTTGACGATTTTTATTTGTGGTTTCCTGTCAGGACTGAAATTCTTCGATCTCTGCTTGCCAAGGTCCTACCTCCTTCGAGGGCATCTTGTTCTCTTCAGCACTGGTCCAGATTTCACGCCCCTCTCGGTACCCTGTTTTCCGCCCGCTGGACCTCCCGGGGACACCCGGGCCTCGCACGCGCCCCTGACCTTCTCAGTCCTCTCTGTCACTCGCTTATCACTTGACTGAGACTCTCTTGAAGGTCGGGTCTTGGGTTTCTCCAGACCGACGAGCTCCTCCAGGCACTAGCTCGGCTCAATCACATTCAATCACTAAAGGACGGTGCCCGGGGTCAACTAGGCCTGACCGCGCTCACCAGGACCGAGAAGAAGCGTACACGCGAGCCTAAAGGCACAGTACACTCAGAGCCACCACGCCTTGAGCCGGTCTCCGCCCTCCGGGAGTCCCGGGAGCGTCCAGCCACGTAAAGGGCGGAGCCACGCGCCCATTGGGGGCGTGGCCCCCAGCGCGCGCGGGAAAGGGGCTGGCGTCGCTTGCGCGCGCACAGTCGGCGGCCGCGCGCAGCACGCTCGGGGCCCGGATGGCGGCGGCGGCGGCTGGGAGCGGGACGCCCCGGGAGGAGGAGGGGCCCAGCGGGGAGGCGGCTGCTCCGCAGCCCCAAGCTCCGACGAGCGCGCCCGGGGCTCGTCTCTCGAGGCTGCCTTTAGCGCGAGTGAAGGCTTTGGTGAAGGCCGACCCCGACGTAACCCTCGCGGGACAGGAAGCCATCTTCATTCTGGCACGAGCCGCGGTGCGGCGGGAGCGTCGGGGCCACACGGGGTTGCCGAGCGGAGTGGAGGCCAGGGGCGGGGCCTCGGGTAGCTTTCGGGGGGCGGGGCGTAGCGGCGACTGGAGCGACTTGGGGAGGCGGGGAAGCGAGGAAGGAGGAGAGGGTCTGGACTGGGGGTGAGGAGGTGAGGAAGGTCCCGGGTCAGGAGGTGAGGAAGTGAGGAAGGTGCCGAGACGAAGCGTCGGAGGGAAGACTAGGAGAAAGACGTAACAGACCTGCCTCGTCATAAGGGGTTTGCACAACGACTTCAAGTTGCATTTTGAGGGTCTGACTTAACTTGTAAGAGTGTCAAGTGAAGGAGTGGGGATCTATAGGCGAGGGGGGGACGTGTCTTGGGCTACCACGTTAGGGGGAAAGGGAATAATAGACGCTCATGAAGTCCGGGACAGAAAACCTCTCCAGAGCCGCCCTTACTCCCTTCCCACCACTCAAATAGAAGTGCTCACCAGAATTGTGCTAGAACCCATTGATTCAATTCTCCTTGTTCCCCTCATAGGAACTGTTTGTGGAGACCATTGCAAAAGATGCCTACTGCTGTGCTCAACAAGGAAAAAGGAAAACCCTCCAGAGGAGAGATTTGGGTAGAGTGTCACTGCAGTATTCAGTATCTGGGGGCAAAGAAGGGAGGGCTGGGGCAGGTTTCCCTCTCACTGCTGGAGAAGCCATCACTGTAAGGTCAGAGGTCTCTCCCTATGATGTCTTCTGTTGGACTGCCACAGTGAGAGAAAGACCTAGCTTTTAGAGTCCCTATGCTTTTGAGTGGCAGGAGAGGTGGTGGGGTAGGTAATGAAGGGAGTCTAAGTGTTGCTAAAGCTAAACTAGACCGCTTTGTACCTTTTGCCATGTTGTACCAGGCTGGGCACTTCTTTTTCCCCTAGAAGCCGGGAGTTTGATTTCTGTCTCTTTAGTTGGTAACCCCTGTGCCTGTGTAAGCTTTCGTATACCTTAATCCTGCTTTCCCTTCTCTTTTGCTAGATTCTTCTTTGATGGCTTTCAGAGCAAAAAGGTTCCCCCCACGCAACAGGGTTTACCTAGAGTTTTCCTACTTTTATAGAGAGACAGCTGATATGTAAGATTTGGTGGTGGAGTAGAAATGGACCTCATGGCAGCAAGGGACAAAGTTTATAAATGCCCTTATTTGCATAAAGCGTCATGCCCTTTTTTTATGTGGGTTGTGGCTTTTTAAAGGGGTTGATGTCCAAATGACCAGAATTAGTCAAGTGTCCTTTTACTGTGTGTTTCAGATAATGCAATAGAGGCTGTGGATGAATTTGCTTTTCTGGAAGGTGAGTTCTTTGTCAGTTGGTAACCATTTCCACCTGTCTCTTCCATGCCCCATGATCTGAGTTCAAAACCTTATAAAACTGCTACCTGGTTCTTCTTAGGGATAATTTTTTCTGTCTATTTTCTAATAAGTTGGGAAAAACTAATGTTGAATCTAGTGAGACTTAGCAATTCTGATTCTCATGGGTAGCTAGAACTTTTCCCTGAAAATTGCTAATTATAAAAAATGAGAGGGTATATAAAGATCCTGGTGGGGTTAGGTGGATTAAGAAGATTCTTACTTTGATCACCATTCCCCTCATATAATGCTATATATATTCTTCCCTTCACCATAATGCTAGAGATCAGAAACAATTGCCAACATTTAAAGGGTTGCTTCTTGCTCTTTTTTCTTCTTCAGCGATCTGTATAAAGTCATTATTTTGCCACTGGAGATTGTAATTGCCTTCTGTCTAAAGAACCTTGGGTTAACTCATGTACTACGTCTTGTCATTGAAGTAAAAAATATTTGAGATACTTTGTTTTAGCTATCTTTTCTCAGATGGATATCTGTTTCTCTGATAATTCCTAAATCTGATCAGCTTATTTTTCCTGGCACATTTTCTGATTGAATATGAGAGAGCCATGCACTTTCAGTTCGTTCTCACCTTTACAATACTGGGGCATTCTCATTATCTCCTTAAAGCCTCATTACCTTCAGGAATCCTTTCTGGATATATTTATTTCACTATTTCTCCTCGTTTGTTTTGTATATCAGCCTGGGCCTCTCACTCTTTTGTTACATTTCTTTTAAATGTGTTTGAAGATACATTCCCATGGCTAGCTTTAAGTCTAGATTATTGAGTATTCTTTCAATTTGTAGATTTTTTTTTTAAACAAATTTTATTTATTTGACAGAGAGATCACAAGTAGGCAGAGAGAGAGAGGAGGAAGCGGGACTTGATCCCGGAACCCTGAGATCATGACCTGAGCCGAAGGTAGAGGCTTAACCTACTGAGCCACCCAGGCGCCCTTAATTTGTAGATCTTTCTTTTTTTTTTTAAGATTTTATTTATTTATTTGACAGAGAGAAATCACAAGTAGATGGAGAGGCAGGCAGAGAGAGAGAGGGAAGCAGGCTCCCTGCTGAGCAGAGAGCCCGATGCGGGACTCGATCCCAGGACTCTGAGATCATGACCTGAGCGGAAGGCAGCGGCTTAACCCACTGAGCCACCCAGGCGCCCCAATTTGTAGATTTTTCTTAACACTTTTCTGCTTACTCATTTTTCTTTCTTTCTTTTTTTTTTTTTAAGATTTTATTTATTTATTTGTCAGAGAGAATGAGCACAGGCAGAGGCAGAGGGAGAAGCAGGCTCCCTACTGAGCAAGGAGCCCAATGTGGGACTCGATCCCAGGACACTGGGATCCTGACCTGAGCCGAAGGCAGCTGCTTAACCAACTGAGCCACCTGGGCGTCCCTACTTACTCATTTTTCTTAAAAAGAACTTGTTAATTGCCTCCCTGAGGAAGGCAGCTTCTTGTGACTGACTTCCCATCAGTTCTCCAAACTTGTTCGGAGTCTACTGTACCTCCTCATTTTTAATTACCAGCTTTTCAAAGGATATACAATCAGATTTGCATTTTAAAGACTTAACACTGCAGACCTCTGGATAATGAATTGGAAGGTGCCAGGCATAGAAGTGGAGAGATCTCAAGTAGTTTTCTACTCTGGTCTCTACCATGGCATAGTACTTAGCTTGGATTTTTAATAAATGGTTACTTATTGAGTGGTGGATGTATTCATTCATCTTTTGATCCAATAATCTCAGTAATTACATTCATCTGCTCTGCCTACATTAGTAGATCTGAATTTTGGCCATTTTAGCCATTGCAGATTCAGTCAGTATTATATTTTGTACTTGGTAAAGTAAATGTTCTCATGTCCTTAGATGTATATGCTCTAAGTAGAAAATTATTTTTTTCTTTTTTTATCAAGGCAGTATATATCCATGCTTGAAAATCAGTTATCTAATGGCTTATAATGAAAGACAGCTGCTGCTCCACACTCTTGTTGTTTTGTTTTTAGCTTTCAGGTGGTGACTTAAATTTCTAAATAATACGATTCATCCTTGATTTTTCAACTCCAGATGTTATATATTAACTTCTTGCTGTGATAAATGAAGATTTAGGTAACCTATACTGCTCCATAAATCCTTCCTTTCTGATTTTTGGAAGTTATATCATTATTTTTAGTTCCTTTATTACTTTTACAGTTTACATAACATACTAAAATATCTTTTTTTTTTTTTGTTAACTCCCCACTTTGGAAGGTATGACTATTAGTGGACCCATCCTTTCCTTTCACATTTTTTAGCCAACTTGTAGCTTTTACTTGGTGTCATCTATACTATACTTTGACATCGTGAAGACTGAAATGTACCGTGTTATCCTAGCTAAATCTCCCATGCTTTACATATCAGTTGAGTGTGGTAGTTGAAAACCAGTACTGTGAACAGTTCTCCGAACATGGGAAACTTCCTTTACCTCTTCTATCCTTTCATCTCTCATAGAGGTGCCTTCCCTGCAGGCAACTGTTATTAGTCTCTTGTGTAAGTTTCCAGATATTTTATGCAGATGAGTTTATGTGTGTATATTTTTTTTCTTTTTTTTTAAAAAGATTTTATTTATTTATTTGACAGAGAGAGATCACAAGTAGGCAGAGAGGCAGGCAGAGAGAGAGAGGAGGAAGCAGGCTCCCCGCTGAGCAGAGAGCCTGACACGGGACTCGATCCCAGGACCCTGAGATCACAACCCAAGCCGAAGGCAGCGGCTTAACCCACTGAGCCACCCAGGCGCCCCTATGTGTATATTTTTTCCTAAGCCTTTCCTTATGAACACAGATGACAAATGTAAAGTCAATAAATAACAAAACGAACACCATTGCAACCGCTAGCTAGGTCAAGAGATAGAATAGTGTCAGCCCCCAGAAACTCCATATATATTCTTTTTTCATGGCAGATCTTTCCATCCCCTTTCCTGACATAACAGTATCCTGACTTTTTGGTAATTACTTGATTTTCTTTATAGTTTCACCACATATGCATGCATCCTTAAACAGTTGATTTGGTTTAATATTTTTTTGAACTTCCTAAAAATGTAACCAGACCACTGTATGTATTCATTGATCATCTTCTGTCCTGGGGCTGTTTTCTTTAGGTTAATGCATTTATGAGATCATCTGTGTGGTTGCACATATCTCTTGTTTTCTGTGCTGTGTGACATACTATTGTGTGACAGTATTACAGTTGAACCACTTTAATGTGGATATTTGGATAACTTTTTTTTTCTGTTACTAACAATGCACTATTGATGCTTTGTCCTCAGCTTGCCTTCTCCTCCCTCATGACTATGAACATTCTTACACATATTTCTTTAGGGGTGTGTGCATGTGTGTGTGGATAAAATTGCTGGGACATAGTATATGTATATCTCCCTCTTTTGTAGATATTGCTGAACTTCCTGCATACCTGATTCACATTTCTACCTAGAGTATATGATAATTCGCATTACTCCTCATTCTCACCAACACTTGGTATTTAGTTTTTCCGGTCTGGTAGGGATGTTAATGATAATTGCATAGTACTTTTATTTCCCATTGCCCTGATTACTGGTGACATCTTTTCATATGGATGTCCTTTTTCTGAGGTAGGGTGGTGTCTTATTTTTATCTTGGATATTTTGTCTTTTTCCTTACTGATTTATAACTGTATCTGTGATTATATGTGTGTGTGTATGTGTGTATGCTTTTTGTTTTTTATTTTTTCTGAATGTGAATCTTTTTCATCATATGGGAAGCAAATATCTTTTCCAGGTTTATGACTTGTCTTTTCACCCTTTAGGGTATCTGTTGATAAATCAGTTCTCAGTTAAACATAGTCAAATGTATTAATTTTTTCTTTATAGGTAATGCTGTTTGTTTCCTGTTTAAGACTTTTTTCCCTGCCCCAAGATCATGAAGTCATTCTCCTATATGCTAAAATTTTTTTAGTTTTCTTGTCTTTCGTAAAACTACAGTTGAGTTTTCTGTGTATCAGACTCCCTGCTGAGCCTGATGCCTGCTAGCTTCCAGGACTCAGGGATCATGACCTAAGCTGAAGGCAGATGCTTAACTGGCTGAGCTACTCAGGCACCCCATTATTTCTTATTTGAATGGTAGAATTCACCAGTGAAGTCATCTGGGGTAGAATTTTCCTTGTGGGAAGATTTATGATTGATTAAATTTTTTTGGATGATACTGGGATCTTTCTGATTTTATTTTATTTTATTTTTTGAGGCAGTCCTGTCCTGTTTCCCCCCACTTGAGTTATGGTTTTTCTAGGAATTTTACATTTATCTAAATTTTCAAATTTGTTGGCATAAAGTTCTTCATAATATAGCTGACCCTTGAACAGCATAGGTTTTTTGTTTTTTAAATTTTATTATTTTTTATAGTAATCTCTATACCCACTATGGGACTCAGACTCATGAGCTCAAGTTCAGAAGTGCATGCTCTTTTGATTGAGCTAGCCAGGCGCCCCAAGTGGACTGTTTTTTTTTTTTTTTTCTTTCAAGTAGGCTCCTTGCCCAGTGTTGGGCTAAGTCGCATGTTTGGGGCACCTGGGTGGCTCAGTCTATTAAGTGCCCAACTCTTGATTTCAATTTAGGTCATGATCTCAGGGCTGTAAGATCTGAGCCCTGCATGGGGCTTGAGATCCCACTCCCCCCACGCCCCCACTCACTTGCCCACTCTTTCTCTAAATAAAATGCTTTAAAAAAAGGAAGGAAGAAAGTCATATACCCTACTGACTGAGCCAACCAGGTGTCCCAAAGAGCACAGGTTTGAACTGTGTGGATATGTGGGGATTTTTTTACAGTATAGCACTGTAAATGTATTTTTCCCCATATTTTCTTAATATTTTCTTTTTTCTAGGTTACTTTATTGTAATAGTACAGTATGTAGTACATATAATGTATAAGATATGTGTAATTGGCTATGTTATTGGTAAGACTTCTGGTCAACAGTAGGCTATTAGTAGTTAAGTGTTTGAGACTTTTTGTAAGTTAACCATTGTTACTTCTGATGGTGCTTTTTGCCTTAAAGAATACTTTTTCTAATACTTTTATGAGACTGACACGCTACCTACTCCACTGAGGCACCTTGTCTAATACTTTTAAAACTTACCAGCTTTCTTTGTTAGTATTTGCATAGTATGTATTTTTTTTAATCTTTGTATTTTTACCTGTCCATGTTTGTAAACAGAAGATAATGGGGTTATTTTTTAGAAATTAGGCTTACAGTCTTTTTTTCTTTAACAGGAGCACTTTGTTCATTTATGTTTAATGTAATTAGCAATATATATGTTTTTTTTTAATATATATGGGTTTAAATCTACCATATTATTTTGTCTTCCTATTTGTCCTCGTATATGTTTCATTTTTTCTTCCAAATTTTTGCCCTTTTTAAGTGTAGTTTATTATTTCATTTTTTTCCTCCCTCAGGAAATTATATACTTTATTTTAATTGTTACTTTATCAGTTACTGTATTCATTCTTATTTTATCAGAGCCCAAAGGTAGTACCTTTATACTTGTCCTCAAGAAAACAGGATCTTAGAACTATTAACTCTATACAAGGCCTTCTTCCCCATACTTGCTATTATTGTCATGCATTTTTGTTTTGTTTTTGTCAATCCACATAAGGCACTGTTACTGCTGTATTATACAGGCAAGGATATATGAATTTATCCACATATTTATACTATCTTTGCCCCTTTTATATTTCTGTTTCTCCCTTTGTGATAGTTTTCTTTCTTTCTGAAGTAAATCCTTTAGAACTCCTTTAGTATGAGTCTGTGTTTTTGTGGGGGGTTGGTATAAAAAAGCCTTTTTTTTTTTTTTTTTCATTGTTAAAGGCATCTTGCTGGGGTGCCTGAGTGGCTCAGTTGGTCAGGTGGGGAGCCTGCTTCCCCCTCTCCCTCTGCCTGCCTCTCTGCCTACTTGTGATCTCTCTGTCAAATAAATAAATTAATTAAATAAAGTCTTTAAAAAAGGTGTCTTGCTGAATATAGAATTTTAGGTGGAAAGTTATTTATCATGTTGAAGCTCTCATTCTGTTTTTTGGCTTCCATTGTTTCTGTTGAGAAATCACTGTTAATCTGTTAATCTTTTGAAGCTAATTTGTCCTTTTTTGTAACTTTTAAAGATTTTATTTATTTATTTGAGAGAGAGAGTGTGTGTGAGAGAGACAGAGAGAGCATGAGAGGAGAGGGGAGAAGGTCAGAGGGAGAAGCAGACTTCTCAATCCTGGGTCTCCAGGATCATGACCTGAGCCAAAGGCAGATGCTTAACCAACTGAGCCACCCAGGCGCCCCATTTTTTGGTTACTTTGAAGATTTTGTATTTGTCTTTGATTTCTCTGTAGTTTCTCTTGGATGTAGCTATGTGCATATTACCCTTTCTGGTCTGCTTAGGCTTCTTAAATCTATAGGTTAATATCTTTTATCTGTTTTGGAGAAGTGTCAGCTAGTATCTTTTCAGATAATGGCTCTGCTTTGTTCTTTCTTCTTTCTCATTAGGATTCCCATTGAATGTATATTAAAGCACAGTCATAATTTTGCCTCTCCATGCTGCATTCTGTGTAGTTTTTTTTTCTGATCTAGCTTAATTCTTTCTCTCATGGTCTTGTCTCCTTTAAATTTTCCTATTGATTTCTTAGTTTGCTTTTGTTTTTGTATCTTCAGTTCTGTGAATTCCATTTGCTTTTTTTTCAAATCTATTTTGTCTCTTGTTACTGTATTTGCTCCAGATGTTTTGAAGCTTGTCTTTTTTTTCTTTAAGCAAAGTAAATGCAATTGTTTTATAGTCTCTGTCCAGTCTAATATCCACAGTCTCTTGAGGCTGCTTATTTTTTTTTCCTGACTTGTTCCTTTTGATATTGCTTCATGGTCTTTTTTCCTCTTTATACTTAGTTATCTTGGTGTGTTGGTCATTGTAATTGAAAAAATTATTTGTTGGCTAGTTTGAGGCCTGTATGATGAAATGTTTCTCCAAAGATTTTCAGTTGCTGCTGCAAGGCACCTAGGGGAGTGTGTAAATTCAGGATCTCCTTAATCCAAATTCAGGATCTCTTTAATCCTAATCCAAGACTTGAGGATTCTTGGTTCACTGTGTTAATAAATACATGTGAACCCTGACTGTAAGTCTGTGAGGGGGCTGATTTAATTCTAATCTAGCTTTACTCTGGGGGTATAACCTTTTGGGACTGCACTTTTTAAAAAATCTGACCTTCCCACTTGGGCAGAATCTTAGATTTGACTCAGCTAACATTTCTCAGCTCTGTCTTTTGGACTGGCAAATGACCTCAGGGTAAAAGCAGATTTGGAGGCTGGGTTTACTTTGTGTTCTTGCTTTCTCTAGATCTTGGATTTTACTTTCATTGATGCTTTCAGTGCTTGAAGGATTTTCTTATTTCAGTCAGCTTTATCATTCGATTTTAGCGGGAACTTGGCCTTTATCACAAGAAGAAGCTGTTTCTTTTTTTTTTTTTAACTTAGAGGTATTTTTGCTTTGTTTTCTTATATGTTCTTTTCTCTGCATTATCTGTTTTATTCTAGGTTTTTTTTTTTTAATGAATTTTAGTTTTTCCTTTCATTTTGCAGTTTGCCCAGTAATTTTCATACTGTTTAGGATTGAGGGAGTAAGAAGGCTGTTTGGAAGCTGTATATACATGGGAAGGTGGTTTTTTTTTTTTTTTTGCTTGGCACTGGGACTTGAGTGTGGGCAGAGGTGGGACCAGATGTTATGCTGGGGCCCTGAATGCCTTACTATGGGACAGTAGCATTTCAGAGGCTTCGACAGTTCTGCAGATAATTTATTTAGTTTATTGGAAGAGAGCCATCTGATTTTTTTTCCATTTAGCTTTAAATGTTTGTCCTTTTGGTAATGCTACAGGCTGGAAGGGATGTAGGGAAGTGGGGCCAACTATTTCTCATGTCGACCCTCAAGTCATTAATCCTTTCTAGCCTGTGCTGCTTTCTGTCGTTCCTGGTGTCTGTGTCTGCCTGGAGACTGTCCATGAGTCTCTTGGGCAGATGGGCTCCCACCTCTGCTGCTCCTTCTATTCATTCTAGGCTTATGTTTTTTCCCTGCTCTATTTATAAACATACTTCAATCAGATTTCTGTTATTCAGCTTTTTGATGAAATCTCTTAATTGCTGATAGACCCCATTATTATTTATACTTTTTAAAACCTTATTTTCTTTTGAATGGAATCTTGGATGGGAGGACATACAAACTTGTGGGCTCAGTCTCCCATCTTGATCTGGAACTTTCTCAGAAGATTATAAACTTTTGGCTTAGAAAACTTAATCTCATTTTTATTTTGTATCATGCTTTGTATGAAATTCTCAAGTGCTCATTAACTAACATGGCAACTTCTTTGCCCTTTCCCCACCTCTAATTCTAACTCTGGACCAGTATGCTTAATTCCCAGCTGCCCAATTTCCATAGTGACATGTTTATCCTCTGAGATCTTTTGAATGGCTCTTCCTCAAAATGAGTATTTTGGTCTTAGAGAACTGCCAGTACCAATGCAGTTTCCCCTTGAACTTTGCCCAGTCTGTTAAACTTATCCAGTTCTTGAGGTACCTTGCTTTATTTGTTGCTCTTTGTTTTCTTTGTTTTTGTTTTTTTTTTTTTTTTTTTTTTAGGAACTTTGGATTGATGGCTGAGCTCGGCAGTTTTGTGAGCTTTCACCTGCATCCTCTGGCCAGCCCCTCTCCTGCAGGCCTCTGCCTTGAAGAACAGACTGTTTGGAATATTGTACTTACATGCTTTTCCTGTTCTACCATCATCTAAACTGGGATAAACAGAGGTCTCACCTGTTAGCTTTTCTTTACAAGGTCTTCCACTACTATGTCTTCCATTTCAGGCTTGGATGCAGCCTCTTTTGAGGCAGAGGAAAAGAAAATGATTTGTGTAGGTTGCCTAATGAATGATGAGGACCATAATAAAGGTCTCTGATCAGTTTCAACCTAGTGTGTTTTATAATCTTGCCTTTGTCCTTGCCATGATGACTGGAGAGCCACCATGCCCACAGACCATCTGATCTTTCTTGCCAGCTGTTCTAAACCCCAGTCCTTTGATTTATATGCTTTTTCCCAATATGTCACAAGAATGTGATTTCAGAATTTATGGGATGTCACTTAAGGTTTTCAGAAGTTCAAATAAATGTGATCCTAGATTAAAATCAGTTAAATTTTAATAGCTTTATTGAGATATAATGCACATACTATACAGTTCACCCATTTAAAGTATACATTTCAATAGTTTTTAGTGTATTTTAGTGTATTCACAGATACGTGCAACTACTACCACAGTTAATTTGAAAATATCTCCATATTAATGGAATCATAAGATCTGTCGTATTATGTATCTGGTGTCTTTCACTTAGGTAATGTTTTCAGGGGTTGTTTATGTTATAGCATGTAGAAGTACCCATTCCTTTTATCTTTTAAATTATGGTAAAACATACATAACCTAACATTTGCTTTTTAAATTATTTTTAAGTGTACAGTTCTATGGCATCAAGTACATTCACATTATTGTGCAATCATCACTGTCATCCATCTCCAGAACATTTTTCATCTTCTGAAACTGCAACTGTAGCCATTAAACAATAACTCCCAGCCTCCCCCACTTAGATCCTGGCTAAATTTTGGTTTTTAAGGGAAGGTCTGGGTGATCTAGCAAGAGGGAGGCAAAGTACTTGCAAAGTAGTGGTTAAGGAGAGCACCAGGAAACCGACTGAAACACTTGACCATTTTTCAGATTCATCTGTGGCCATTGTTTGAAATGCCCATTTCTGGACCTTGCTCCTCCAGGCTAATAAATTAGAATCTCAGAGGGTGGAGCCCCAAGAATCTCTTAGTTTTTTCAAATAAATTTCCCCAAGTAATTTCCTTCCTACCACTTGTCCACAGATCTACAGGAGGGCAGAGGGCAGTAAAGTATGAATGTAGAAAGTCTGGATTAGAAAGGAAGTCAAGGAAAATAACAACCACCACTCTTTAAGAAGTAAGGGGAGTACCAGATTTTGTAGGTCATCTGGTGAAGGTCATCAAGGAAAGGACTGGACACAATGGTGTGGAGAAAGATTCAAAACCAAAGGAGGACCTCAGTGATAACTGTCAGCAAAGCTGTTGGTTGAATCTACTCAGTGTGATCTCTAGTATATCAACATTCCTTGTCTGTACAATCCTCATAATGCTTGGTGCCTGGTTCATGGGCCTCTCATGGTTGAACTGATTCATCATTTATAAAGTAGCCATGTCTGGTAAAAAGTGGTTTGGAATGCTGTCATAAAGCCTTCAGGTGGCCTAGGAGTTCAGAGGCTCCTGCATTCCTGGGCCGTAAGCAGCAGGGGGAGGCTGACTCCCCGAACCCTTGGTGAAGGCAGCCACCCTTAGACCACGACTTCCTGGATATGTTCTGTTCTGCTAGATCAGGTTGAGGCTGTGACAATTTTAGGGATTAGCTGAGTTTCCTAAGAAATGAATCCACTTTTCCTATGGATTCTGGCCCAGAAGCCTCCAGACTCTTTCTAAGCAGTGTATCCATCGCAATACAGAATTCTCGCTGCTCTTTGACTGCAGGTTGCTTGAACCTCAGAAACATGTTGTTCCTGTTTGCAAGATCTGGTGAAATGTGATGGAAACAAGTGTGAGGCTCTGCATAGAAGTGTAAGATCAAAGCCCTTTTCTCATAATGATAAGCTCCAGTATGTGAGCGATGGTAGATCGCCCCAGGAATTTGGACATAAACTAGGAACATTGCCCCTTGAAAGTAGAACCTCTAAGTCAAACATTTCAGAGGCTGAATCGCTCCAAAACTCAACTAGATCTGATCAAATATATGAAGAATAGTGTACCAGTCAGTAGAGGGCAGTGGTTAGTTATGGGAGAGAAGAAGGAGTTCCAGAGACCAGTTGCTAGGTAGGGTTAGCTGGAAACTTAGCCAGTGCTCAGAGTCCTACGGTCCCACTGATAAGTTGTGTCAGCCTGTCCCATCAGGTGCCTTTCAGCACTGTAGTCCCATCCAACTCCCATTGTCTGTGGGGATCTGGGCTCCTTCCATCTTACTGTTTTGTATTGCCTTCTATGTTGTACTGTCCAAGAGAACTTGCGTGGTGATGGAAATGTTCTCTGTCCATCTAGGTGGTTGTAATGTAGCCACCTGCCACAGTAGCCACTGAGCAGTTGAAATGTGGAGCTAAACCTAATTGTAATTTTTTTACTTTAAAAATTTATTTTGTTTCAAGTTTTTTTTAAATTATAGTTGGTTAACACATAGCGTAATATTGGCTTTAGGAGTATAAATTTTATATTTTACTTCATGTAAATAGCCAGAAGTCTCAGCCACAGCATCTTCTCCTTGGAACTCTAAACTGTGGAACTGTGGGCGCAATAACGTTTTTAAGCCTCAGTGACAATAACAGTCACTATTCCGTAAGGAGGGTCACAGAATTGTTGTGGTAAAGCCTTCAGCACTGTGGGGCACATAGTACTAAGTCAACACTAGACATTGTTACGAAAGCTTTCGCCAACTAGCGTCTTCAGCAATGCTACTGAGCAGTGAAGCCATTTTTATTCTGAACGTCGCTCACCTATGGTAACAAAAGCTCTAAACAAGAAATGAGGGCTTCATCAAGCACACGTGAGGGAAATACCATAAACAGATGTGTCTCCATATCACCATCAAGCTTCATTAATGAGAGTCTGCTTCTGAGGAAAAGGTTCATTTTGATGTGCTGACGATCCCAGGTTTCTTAGCTTGAGACATCCTCACTGAACTTATTAATGTCAATGTGAAGGACCTCTTTGGAGATGCCAGGGAGCTGTTACCCAAGACAGACAACAAGCTCCTTTTGCTTTCTGCTCCCTAATTGAGTCTAGTACAGTGAGTGGAGAAAGACATGCTTTTTCAAATGTGTCTGCGCCCATCATTTCATGGTGTTTTCTTGAGGCGCTGCTAATTAGCACATCTCTACCTTATTAGAGATGATAAATGGAGACTGACCAGGCCTCCTCTGGGCAGAGAGAGTTGTAGAAATCATCTGTCCTCATCTCAGGGATGTCACGTCAGAGTGACACAAAGCAGAGATCAAAGTTTGACTTTTTAAATTACACTAAAACGAATGAACTTACTAAAGACTCTCAGTGCATTTTAAAGAAATGTGCCCTTTCAGAGCAAGTAACTGTGAAACTATTTCAAAATGATGGGCAATTGCATTGCTTATTTGCCTTATCTACAAAAAGAAACATTGAGCCTTTGGTGCTTTGGAATAGTAAAATACTCACCAGTTGATTGCTGGCTGAAAATCTTAGGGATAATTTTGGGGTTCCTCCTCATGCCACTGTTGCTGTATGGTGCAGCTAAAAGCAAGAAACCAAATTGTTTTTTCACCTAATTGTCATCCTTAACTGTGAATGACATGAATCACAGTTATTTCATGAAGCATTTTGTAAATGTGAAAAGGTCTGTAAGTCAGAAGTGTGTCCTAATAGAGAAAAATGCCAGACATAACTGAGTTGGGGAGAGAAAATCCTGAAGAGCTCATTGTCATGGGAAACCCTCAAGTTCAGAGCATACGACATAGACTATTAGTAGACACTTAGACATAGGACAAGAGGAAACCCTAAGCCAGGGTGGCACTGAGAGATCGGAGAGGAGAGCAAATATGCCAGCAGGTGCCAGCATATCAGTATTTGTGCTAATAAGGATGAGTGAGGGTGCCTAGGTGGCTCAGTCATCAAGTGTCTGTCTTCAGCCCAGGTCATGATCCCCTAGGGTCCTGGGATTGAGTCTGCATTAAGCCCCTTGCTCAGCGGGGAGACCACTTCTCCCCCTACCTCTCCTCCCCTGCTCGTGATATCTCTTTCTCACACATATATGTATATATGTATATATGTATATGTATATATATATATATATACATATATATATATGTATATATATGTGTGTATATGTATGTATATATATGTATATATATGTATATGTATATATGTATATATATACACATGTATATACACACATGTATATATATATACATATATAAAATACATATATATAAAAATACATGTATGTGTGTATATACACACATATATGTATTTTTTTAAAGGATGAGTGAGGTATTGATGGTGGTGTGCCTTAAGGTTCAGGAATGCAGGCTACGGGGCCCTGAGTGGCCGAACAGTCCTCCCCTCAGAGGATTTCACAAGGGGCTTCCTCTGTGTTAAGCTTCTGGAAAGGGCCTAGATTTATCTGAGGTTTGATTTCATCACTTTATATAGCTAGTGGTTCAGGAATGATGGTATAATCAGCCCTGAGGCAGGTGCCTGTTGAGGCTGGCAGGGGGAGCCAGGGGTTACAGGCTGGGATGGTTGCATTGTCCTCCTCCAGGTGACACTAAGAAAAGCCTGCCCAGGGGCACCTGGGTGGCTCAGTGGGTTAAAGCCTCTGTCTTCGGCTCAGGTCATGATCCCAGGGTCCTGGGATCAAGCCCCGCATCGGGCTCTGCTCGGTGGGGAGCCTGCTTCCCTTCCTCTCTCTCTGCCTGCCTCTCTGCCTGCTTGTGACCTCTGTGTGTCAATTAAATAAATAAAATCTAAAAAAAAAGAAAAAAATGAAAAGCCTGCCCAGTATTCTGGAAGACAAGAGGAAACTGCAGGTGTGCTCCACTGATAATAAGAATTGTTACGGCAGATGTAAACTGGAGGGGAAATCCTAGGGCTGATCATGCCAAAGGCCAGGTCTGACCAGCTCTTCTGCTCGGAAGCCTCTGTGACTATTGGCCCTCAGGGTAGGGTCCGAGCTGCTTACGTAGACTTTACAAGGTCGTCATGAGGTTTTTGTGCTGATCCACCTTGCCTGTCCCTCTGTGCTCCTCCTTGCCCTCCTTGGCTCCAGCCACCTCATTTCCTGAGGGAGCTGTGGTCTCTGTGGCTCAGTGGGTGCTGTTCCCTCTACCTGCTGTACATTTCTGCTCATCCTCTTCTCTCTGTTTGCTGGCCCAACATGGATGGCTAGGAAACTTTTCCTGGCTTCCCTCTAGGTGACAGTGGGTGCCCTTCCTCTATGGCTCTCACAGGGCCCATCTCTCCCCATCCTAAAGCTCATCACACTGTTGGAATCAGTGCTTGGTGCCCTGTCTGTGTTCCCGTTAGACGGCCTGCTCTGTGAGGGGGGATGGCGTCTGCCTGCCACTCTGTTCTGGCCTCAGTGCCCCCACTCTGGCTCTGGTGTGAGACAGGTAAAAGATTTGTTGAAAAAATTGTGTTAAAATATTTATAGTTTAAAAAAGCGTATATAAATCTATAATTACGATAAAAAAAAAAAAACAAAACCCTTAACAACACAGAAGATCAGTTCAAAAGTCTCATTCCCTTTAGTCCAGCTCCACCACTGAGCTCCCCATCCCTGTAGGGGTCCACTGTGGCCGGTTTGCTGTGCTTGCCTGTCAATTTTGTATGCATGCTCATTCATGCAGATGTAATCTTAAGGCGAAAAAGGGAAAAAACAAACCATATAATATAGTACAGCTGTGATCTATAGGATATATATATGGACACACACCCCATTTATAAGTGTTTATGTGTGTGTGTGTGCCATTAACGTTCTAAGTTGTAAGCAACAGAAATAAAACGGAGTGATTTTAAACAGAAAAGGAATTTAATGTCAAGTAGCCCATAGAATTGATGAGAGGCTGAAGAAGCAAGCATGGAAAAGTGGGAAGAATGTGAAGCTGGATGACTAGCATCACAGTCAGAGACCCCCACAGGGCAGATCTGTTGGGGACAAGTGGCTGTCCCCTGAGCCACGACTCCTCCACTGGGCCCGACCGCCTCCCATCAGAGCCGCTCACTGCTGCTGGAGCTGCCCCTACCACGAAATGCTGCCTCTCTCTGCTCTTCCACTCCCTCATTCTCTGTGCAGACGCCCTGACAGGGCACTGACTGTGGCTTGGTGGGAGCCGGCCGCTGGCTGCGAAGGCACGGGACCTGCAGGCGTCTGCACGCTGTCTCCTAGGAAGGTGGCCTCTGCCTCCCGCTTCGTCTTCTCCTCTCGTGGTTTTTCTTCTAGTAGTTTCTGTCTTCTTTTAGTGCCTGAGTTTTTGATCCATCTGGCATTTGGTCCATCAAGGGACTTGGGATTACTTTTTTTCGGGATGGCTACTCGGTTTTCCAGATGCCATGAAAAAAATTATCCATCCCCATCGCCACCCTCAGCACATGGTGTTTTGAAACGCCACCCTTTAAATGTGTGACCTCTCATACGTGTTTGGATAGATAGGTGTATTTGCAGATTCTCTGTGCTGTTCCACTGACCCATCTATTTGTGTACTAGTTCCCAATTGTGTATTTAAAACTTTTGTGAAAAGAACCCATCTATGTTTTTGGAAGTTTACATTCTGAAGTGACTTCAGACTCGAGTTGCAAGGTTAGTACAAAGAACTATATTCCCTTCATCTGGACTCGCATTTGCTTTATCACTCTCTTTATTACATGTTAGTATTGTATAATTTTTATTGGGAGCCATTCAAGAGTAGATTGCAGACATGATACCTCCCATGAGACAATGACAAACATCAGGAAATTTAACATTGCTGCAATGGTATTATCTGATCTATGGATTTATTTAAATTCTGTCAGTTGTCTTAGTAATGTCCTGTAAGGTAATTTTCATCATCATTTTTTCTCATCCAGATGCAATCCAGGATCATTCCTTTTATCTAGTTTTCATGCCTCTTTTGTCTTTTTCGATCTGTGTCAGATCTTCAGATTTGTTATTCATGACTTTGGCATTTTTTAAAAAAAAGGCCCATTTTTTTGTTTTTGTTTTTTTTTTTTAGAATATTATGTGGTCATGTACAAAATTTTAAAAAGTCACATAATATAGTGTTCATATCAGTCAGGTCCTGGTGGAAAACAAAGGCCCTCAGGAAGTTCAAGAGACTTTAGTAAAGGGACAGTTTTCAGAGGTATGGGCAGGATTAAATGACACAAGGGTCTTTGAGAAACTGTCACCATCCCTAGGCCTGAAGGGGGTAGGGGAGGGGACATTTCATGAGAGCTGGTGAGAGCCAAAGCTTGGCGGAGAAATTGCATCCTTTGCTCAGAAACACCCTTCAGAGGGGGGAGTTTGCAGGATCCTCTGCCCTCCTTCCACACTTTTATCTCTGCAGTTACTCCCACTTGCTGAGTTCAAGCAGAATTAGGGGCAAAGAACAGCAAGGCCAGCTTCCTGGGGCTCAGAGTAGGTCTCAGAGTAGGGTGAAGAGTGGAGGGTAGGGATAGACTTCTAATGAGAAACAGCCATGCCCATCCACGCCCTTCCAGCTCTGTTCCTCAGAGGCAGCCACCCACAGTGATTCTAGTTTCTCTCTTTAGTATTTATTTCCATATTTCTAAACAAATTTTAAAAATGTATCAATTGATGTTCTTTCTACCGTTTCCCCTTCTTTCTCTCCCATCATAATTATATATTTTTGTTGTTGTTGAGTCAATAGACAGTGCTTATAGTATTATGAGTGTGCAAAAATTGTTCACTGCCACGCCAAGAGGTTTGTGATGCTTGAGCCTCTTTTCTTTTTGAATTCCTCATTTTCTTTTGTAGTAATAAGCATTTTGGTTTTTCATTTGCCTAGCTATCTGCAAGTTTCTTACTAAGTTTATCCAGACACTGTAACATCTATGTACCATGACTTTCTTTAAAATTTTTCATATGCTCAAACATATCTGTTTCTTTATTTTATATTTCTCTGTCTTCCTGTTCCAATCTGGAAACGTTGTTGGGGCCTAGACCAGCTACCTGATGTCATGTGGAACTTTCCCTTCACTGTTGTGGTAGGCAGAACTGTAAAGACGGTCCCCAAGATTCCCATGCACAGGTTATTCAGGCAAATACAACTCAAGGTATTACTTTGGGAGACTTCGCAGGTATTATTAAGGTCACTAATCGGCTGACCTTAACATAAGGAGATTATCCTGGTGGGCCCAATGTAGCCACATGAGCCCTTAAAAGCCACTTGGGTGGCTTAGTTGGGTAAGCATCTGCCTTCAGCTCAAGTCAGGATCCTGCATCGGGTTCCCTGCTCAGTGGAGAGTCGGTTTCTACCTTTCCCTCTGCCTGCTGTTTCCCCCGCTTGTTCTCTCTCTCTCCCCTCCTCTCTCTGGCTGGCAAATAAATAAAATCTTAAAAAAAAAAAACGGAAGAGGGGGGCAGAGAAAGAGATGTGGCAGGAAAGATGGGCCACAGGGAGGTCAAAGAGATTAGAAGCGTGACAGATTTGCCTTGCTGTTGCAGGCTCTCAAGGTGAGGGAGGGAAGCCACGAGCCAAGGAATGGTCTCTGGAGGGTGGTCTGGAAGCTGAGACTGAACCTAAGGAGCCAGGGGCCTCAGTTCTGCAACCAGATGGAACTGAACTCTGCCAACAGCTTCAGTAAGCTTGGAAGCAGAGTCCCTCCAGAAAGAAATTCATTCTGCAATGTTTTGGTTTTGGCCTATGAGGATCTGAGAAGAGAGCCAGCTAAGCCACACTGTGCTCGGACTTCTGTAAGAACTGGGCGATAACGAACTTGTGTTACTTTAAGCCATGAAAGTTGTAATTTGGTACATCAGCAAGAAAAATGTAGTACAGCTCTCATCATGTAAAAAATGCCATGGGCTTCCTCTCGTCTTCCTTGGTGTTGGGGTCCCCATTTCCTAGAGCTCTTGTCTTCCTCCTAGAACGTATTCTCTAGTGTAGCTGTTCTCAAATGTAATGGTCTCAGGAGACTTTGATACTCTTAAAACTTATTGGGGACCCAAAAGAACATTCATCAGTGTGGTTATACCTATCAATATTTACCATGTTAGAAGCTAAAGCTGAGAGATCTTTATTTTTAAAAAATATTTTATTTGTCAGAGAAAGAGAGAGAGAGCGCACAAGCAGGGGGAGCCATAGACAGAGGGAGAATCGGGCTCCCTGTTGATCAAGGAGGCCATTGCAGGACTTGATCCCAGGACCCAGGGATCATGACCTAAGCCAAAACCCCGGGATTGTGACCTGAGCCAAAGGCAGATACTTAACAACTGAGCCATTCAGGTGCCCACAGAGAGATCTTTAAAATGTTCATTAGTTCATTTCAAAATAACAGTGATAAAAAACACTGCATAACTAATATAAGAACATTTTTTATGAAAATATAGTTTTTTAAAAACAACGATTACTGAGAAGAGAGCCCTTGTTTTATAGTTTTTGAAAATTTCTTTGATGTCTGGCTTGGTAGAAGACAGCTAGATGCTCATAGTTGAAGCATATGAAGAAAATCTGGTCTCAACACAGATGTAGCTGGAAAAACAAAGACCTCAGTGATTCCTAAAATGCTCTGAGGGATCCCTGAAGTCCCTTGGCCATACTTTGGTACTACTGCTACTGTGGTCTCTTGTTAAAATATGGTCCAGGGACCCGCAGCACCAATATCACCGGGATCTGTTAAGAATGTGGACTCTTAGACCTTCTGAATCAGAACATACAGTTTAATAAGATGATCAGGTAGTTTCCATGCTCAGGAAAGCCTGAGAGGCCCTGTTTGAGGAAAATCCTCAGTCCTTCCCCCTGCATGTGTCTTCTTCCCTCTCACACACTAGCACACTCAGAGCCCTTCTCACGTCCCACACGGGGAGGTGTGTGTGAGGTACTGTCAAGAAATTCTCCAGCACCAGGTGGGTGTCCTCCTATTCTGACACTATCTACCATGAAATCACATCAAATCCCACAGGTTGGGGGCTCAGTCCCACCAAACTGCCTCCTACTTCAGATGCCAATCACAAGCCCAGGTCTTGTGCTTCTGACGATGATCAGCTATAAATCTGAGGTCCCCATGACCCGTCCTCAGGTCTGACTAAGTTGCTAGAGTGGCTCACAGAACTCAGGGAAACACTTATGTTTGCCCGTTTATTAAAGGATATGATAAAGTATGCAGATGAACAGCTAGATGAAAAGATGCATGGGACACGGTCTGGGAGGGTCCTGTGTGTCACCCTCCTGTATGTCGGTGTGTTTACCTGCCTGGAAGGTCTCAGAACCCCTACTATTGAGATTTTACACAGGCTTCTCACATAGGCCTGATCAATTATTAACTCTATTTCCAGCTCCCCCACCTCTGGAGAAGGAGGATGGGGCTGAAAATTCCAAGCTTCTAAACATGGCTTGGTCTTTCTGGTGACCAGCTCCCATGCAGCAGCTCACCAAGAGTGCCCTCACTAGAACAAAGATCCTGCTTTCATTCAGGAAATTCTAAGGGTCTTAGGAACTCTGTGCCAGGAACAGAGATAAAAACAAAACACATATTTTCTCATAAATCACAATATCACGGGCACTTCCTCAGTTCCCTGAGTCCTTGGATGTCTTAAAATATCTTTATTCTAGCCTCATGTTGACTTGATAGTTTTGCTGGGTATAGACTAGATGCTCAGCTAGATGAAAATCATTTTCATTTTTAACTTCAGTTTTCCTAGAGAATAAATCAATGGCATCTGGTGGGAGATTAGGGACATTCCTTATCTTGGCAGGCTTGGGGAAGGGACCCAGGGGATGCTAACCTTCCTGTAAATAGACTTTCAACCAAGCTGCATGTTTTCAGCCCTTTGCCTGATTTCCGTTTTCCTCAGGAATTGTTCCTCTGTGTCCTGAGGCTTTACCAGGGTCTGTAGGGGCAAACCCTTCTCATTTTTAACTCCCTCTACTCCATAAAGGCCTACCCAGGTTATAGTTTCCCTTGTTCCTACCATTCTCTTTGGATTTTCAGTTTACACATTTGTTTACTATTTCACTGTCCTTTGGTGGTGTTTCAATGGCTGTATTTGCTCAGGAGTCTCCCAAATGATTTAATTACCAGGACACTATCAAACGTTCTGCTATCTGCTGGGTCTAAAAGAGTTTTCCTAGTCTGTCTTTCACTGTTATTTTTTATATGAACTTTATAATCAGCTTGTCTGAGCCCAAAAGCCATTGGCATTTTTACTGAGATCATATAAATTTATAGTTTAATTTAGGAAGAACTGACATCTTTAAATTATTGAGTCTTTTGAGAACAGAATATACTTTTCCATTTATTCAATTATTCTTTTATATCCCTCACTAGAATTTGAAAGTCTGCTTCCTTCAGATTTTGCTCATGTCTTATATTGTCTCTTTGACTGCTATTATAAATGAGATCATTTCTTCTATATACTTTGTAACTGTTTGGTGTTTCACTTACCATTTTATCACAGGAGTCTTTTTGATCTTGATGTGTATAAATCTCCTTCATATTTTAAAATGTATCAACTAGATTTTTGTTTAGTTTGAAAAGTAATATTTAACAGCATAAAATTTATTAAATTTTTAATAACATAAAAATTATTAAAAATATAAAAGCAGATACAATGAAATGTAAATTTCCCTCTCATCCTGGTCCCCTAATTCACCCCCAGTTGATTACTGTGGATTATTTATTGTATAATCCTTTCAGAACATTAAAAAAAAATGCATGGGTATATGCACATGCAAAAAGATCTTGAAATGGCTCTCTTTCTCCCTTTTGAGTGAGATCCCCAAAGCCTGCAACAGCACCATAGATGCCTTGTGTTTGCAGTGATTTAACTGCCTTCGTAGGTCATGCTAAGAGATCATAAGAGAACACTGGCTGCTTCAGCAACTCTCCCTCTGGACAATAAGGTGTAGAGGCTGAGAGATTTCTTTGGAGAGTATTGTCAGTGTGCTTGGTCAAGTGAGCACGGCTTCAAGACCATCTCCCAGGGAGCCGGACCCATTGCCTGCCATTTATTAGAAAGAAAGGTAGTACCTATTTCTCCCTGGAGATGGTGCAAAGGCTAATTTGAAACTGTCTACCAGGGCATTGAGTGAAGAGGGGTAGCTATGCTCCAGTTGAGATGCATTTTCAGTAGCTGTGGGACAAAGGTGCATGTTTTGGGGGTACAGCTGTGTTTGGGGAGCAGCCTGGGGTGGTTTGGGTCCCACCCTGGAGGCTTTTCTGGTGGGACTCTGTGATCCCAACAGAACGAGTCTGTGAGAGGGAAGGGTTGTCCAGAGCCAGACAAGATGCAGCTCCTGTTCAAGGGCTCCACACCCATGGGTCCCCAGTGAGAGATGCTCCAAAAAGAAAAATCAAAACCCATAACAGCTTTCTATAAAACCAGCATCTGGAAGCTCTGTCTCTGTCACACTCAGAGAAACTGGCTCCTGAGCCTCTGTACCGGCTGTGGAAACCACCCTCTCACTCTAGACCCTCTTCCCCTGCATCCCAGGCTGGGATGTAGTAGCTGTAGCCAGTGGTGGTTTGGAGAGGTGAGATGGGGGGAAGGGAAATAATCAAATTCACCCCCACTCCCAACAGCACCCACCTGCAGACAACCAGCTGGGCCTGACAAAGAAGAAGTTTTACACTGAATGGATTGTTAAATTTTCAAAATGAGGTTTTCCTGAGAAGTGAATGTGACTGGGGGCTTTTCGATGATCTAGCAGTGGCTCGAGAAGAGCAGAGTAAGAAGAAATCCACTGTGTGAGTTTAGGCAGAAGTGGTGGGAAAGAATTAACTTACTTTCTTCATGCACCCTATTTCAACTGACTCTGGCTCCATCCAAAAAACAACCCCTATCCCCCCAAATCCCAAAAGCCTCCACAGATAGGGCCATATCATACCCACAATTATGCCCTTTACTTTTTACCTAGTACTCTGTCTTAGAGATCTTCCCTTCCCCTCCCAGCACACCCATGTGCCTATTTTTAAGTCTGTTATGTGGTGTCCAACTGTCTGTACAAACATATTTATTTAGCCATTCCTATATTGGTAAACAATGAGGATTTTTCCAACCCTTGCTTTTCATACAATGTTGCAGTGAATATCTTTGTTCATTATTTTGCTTGCATGGGGGAGGGTATCTATTGAATACATTTCTGGAAGTAAGATGACTGAATTAACCACTATGTAAATCTTAAATTTATGATCCTCCAAAGAAATTGCACCAATTTGTATTGCTTCCAACGGTTTCCTCATAACCATGCAGCTATTGTGTATCATCAAATGTGTTAATCTTTGCCAGTATGAGAGGTTAAAAAAAAAGTACCTTGGCGATTCATAAATAATAAATGAGATTGAGCATCTATTCACAGGTTTGTAAGTCATTTGTATTTCTTTTTCTAGAAACTGCATATATATGTCTTTATAGATTAATTTTTAAAAAATGTGTTGCTAGCTAGGTTTTTGAGTCAGCCAGTGAGTAAGTGGGTGAGGAATGAGAGAGTGAGCTGAAGCCCACGAGGGGACATTGGAATGTGGCCAGGATCTTTAATCTGCTTTCTTTCCTTCCTTTGTCCTTTGGGTTTGTATCTAGACATCTGGGTTTGAGATTCTGCAAAGCATTGATTTCCCTACTTTTCTGTCCCCCTCCTACCTGGCACTAAGCCCTCTGGGTCCATAGGAGCCAGAACCATGCAGGTGAGTAGTGGTCAGATGCCAATGGAGGGGCACCGGGCAGGACCCTTCCCCCCCAACTCGCCTGTGCCCTGGGAAGCCAGCCTTCATGTCCCACCTCACTGGGCTGCTTGCCCTTCAGCTACTGATTGGGTTCAGTTGGTGAGGAGCCCCACAGGAGAGCGGAAGAACAGGGAAGCCAGTATACATTTCTTCTCTCCATGTGGGGTTGCCATCGGCTGCCAAATGTCTTCGCTCTTGCAACTCAGCCACCCCATCTTTGGGTTCCTTTAACCACATCTTCCCTCACCCTTCCAGGCCTAGGGGCGAGACAGAGGCTGTTGGTGACTTTGGAATATCACTCTATTCCTTGTGAGTTGCCTACCCCTCACCTACACCTTCATAAATAGTCCTAACAAACAGCTCACAGAGTGTCTGAAGTTGGAAGTGTCCTCTCAGTTTAGGGACCCCGACTGATGCAGGCACCTTGTGGTTGGCTGCATCCATTAGGACCTAAGTCGGAAGAAAAGTGATGGAACAGCACCTAGGGCTGTGTTAGAGGCTTCAGCCACACCCAGGAGGGGTCACAGAGAGTAGTACCAGGGACCAGTCAGCTCCATGCTGTCCCAGAGAGCTTCCAGGACCAAGCGGAGAAAGGCTGTGACACCTGGGCCACGGGACGCTCCAGTGTGCACATGAGCCCTTGGTGAGCAACGGAGCTGAGAGGGTCGTATCAAATGGAGTTCTGGACCAACAGGTGTTCAGTGTTTGAGGAAGAGGTGACAGCCACTGTGCAGCATTGTGGCCCTTCTTAGGGCTCAAGCAAAGCTGGCTTTGGGGGCTATGCCAGGAGTGAGGGAAGTAAGGACCCAAGAAGGGCTGGGGAATGAGTGGGAGGGCATGGCTGGGGGAGGGAGGTTACCAGAATGTTTCAGCTGCAGGAGAACCGGGCAACGTTGGATTTAAGTTCAGGGCATCTCCAAGAGACTGCAAGTGAGGCGGGTAGTGGGGCCCCAGCTGGTAAGATCTGAGAAGATGCTGGAGCCAGGGACGAGGTTAGGATGTTAGCCAGTGTGTGCAGGTTTCAGTCCCTGGCTCATGGCCTGTGGGGCTCTGGGGGTGTAGCCTGTGAAATCATCCTTTCCCTTAACATTCCCATGAGGTTCCAGGGAATCCCGTGTGTCCTCCGCAGCCCTTTGTTCCTACCTGCAGCTTCAGCCTGTGTTCTGGCCCCTGTGCAAAGAGGCTCTGCTGGTCAGGATCTCTTTACGGTTTCCCCAGGTGACCACTGTACTCTGTTACGTGACAGCCCCAGAGCGGCCCACTTTTGCTCCCCAGCTTAGGGCAGTCTTTCACTGGAAATGTAGTGAAAAGAGGCAGTAATTACCGTACAGAAAGGAGCATTCAAACTGCATGGTAGAGATCGTGCCTTGCAGGTCTCCTCCCTGGAGGTTTCTTTCTTCCCCCACCTCCGTCTCTAGCCCATTGGCCGGGCCACTATTTTATCTTTAATTAATTAATTTTATTGTGGTAAAATATGCATAGCATTAAATTTACCACGTTGACTATTCTAAGTATAAAATTTGGTGGCATTAATTATATGCTAATGCTGTGCAACCATCACTGCTATCCATTTCCAGAATTTTTTCATCATCTTGTGTAGAATTCTACACCTATTAAACAGTAACTGCCCACACCTCCCTCCCCACGGCCCCCAGGTGCTGTGGATCCCGCTCTCTGTGGCTGGGGCCTCGTTTCACAGAATGTAGCTCAGGACGTCTCCATATGCAGTGTTGGAGCTTCTGTCCCCTCTAGATTTTGATGGAACCAAGCAGCTTGTTCTTCCTGTCTTCGAGATTAACATAAAGAACCAAACAGAAAACAAAACAGAGATATAGCTTAGCCTATAAGCCAGTGTCTGTAATCTCTGAATGACTATGTATGCCAAATCTGTGATGTGGGCAGAAAAACTGGAGGTAGTTTTGTCATTTTGTGCATTAATTACCAGGAGCTACTGTTGTGAAGTGGAACAGTTTAATGATCGGCTAATGGCCTCAACTTGCGTTTTTCGAGTTGACCTCCTGTTGGCTTTTTATAACGCTGGATTTTCTCTCCTGATGTTTTGCTTCTGTTTGCTCTGGACTGGTAATTCAGACAGGTGAGCTTGTTACTGTACGGTGTAGAGTAAGATTGATGAACTCTGAGTGAGAGATTGAAGACTAGTCCCATAAGTAGAGTGAGCTAATGTTAACACTATTATTTTGGTTGTTTATTATTTTGGTTGTGTGTGGTTATATTTTCTCAGACTTGACTTTCAGCTATATTCCAAGTAGATGAGGTGGCCAAATAATCTAGGGGTTTGGGCTATGTACTCTTGAAGGAACATGGCTATGGTGGAATCAGAGAGGAGATGTGGGGAGCAAAGAGAAACCCCCGATGTAGTTTCTGGTATCACTGACTGGTTGTACTGGGCCCAGGAGGTGATCAGTTGTTATGGCCAAAGGGCAGTGTGGCCACAGACATAGAAGAGGCACTGTGGGCAGATGACCACCCTGACATACTGGACCCTAGCCCCGTTGTGTAGGGGTCCTGGGCTCTCTGTTTGGTTGCCCACCTTGCATCTAGGCTGCCCATACCGGTTTTTTCCCATGTTCCATGCTTGGTCCTGGACTCTGATTTCTTGACTGAATCTTCTGTTTCTAATCATTCACACCTGGATAGCTATGTATTTTTATTTAGTTATTTATTTCAGTACCATCCTGCTTCCTTCTGACTCCAGCCTTCATAGTCATGTCACAGACCATCATGGGTTTTGGCTCTGGTGTCTTGGCACTTGCTTAGATCTTGTAGGCCAAAGAGTTTCCTGAGCTGAGTTAAAATCATATGGGAAAGGCAACTAGGATTTAAGGAGAGATGTTATATTCCACAGGATGTTTGGGTTGTGAAGATCTAGCCAGAAGAGTCTAAGAAATAAGGGTTTCATGAGGAAAAAAAAAAAGGCTGGTGCTATGCCAGCAAACACCTTTTTGTGGTCTCCAAACCAGACTCCCAGTAAGTGGGTAATGGAGCCTTTCTACCATTCACCCTCATTCTGAGAGAAGAAAACGCAAGGCTTTGGGGGGAAAGGTTCACATCCTGAGGCAGGTGCAAGAGCAGGGTCTTCCTTCCTTCTCCTTCCTTGAGGAGCCCCTTATCCCTTCTCCCTCCCTGTCGGGATGGCCAGATGACCTTCTAAGATCTTTAGGAGTGGATGGGCACCAGCAATGCAGAGATTGTAAAAGGACTTTTGAATTAGAATTGCACTGTCTGCAAAAGGGAAAGATGTCCCTCCAGTGTTCACTAGGTAGTTTCTTTTTAGCTACTTACTCTCTTATGAGCAAGTGCTATGACTTAGCTCCAAGTCACCCTACTGCCTTCAAGCCCTGTTATCATCTACTGCCTAGATAATTGCAAACATGGTCTAAACCAGCACTGTCCAAAATGTTCTATAATGATGAAAAATTTCTGTCTGCCACCAAAAGAGTTTTCACTAATATACCCTAGTCTGGGTGGGGGACCACAAATGGATGCACAGTGAGTGGTATATCACCATTTCCCAGCAAACCCCATGTTTCTTAGAATCTCCTGGCTAGATCTAGACAACCTGACCATCCCCTGTCCAGCTGGCTGTGAGGTTCATGGGCTGATCTGGCTCCACGTGATGGCCTCTGCCATGCTTGGGTCACTTCTGTTCATAGCCCGCATGCTGAACCATTGTTCTGCTCTCCTTACACCCCATTTCTTGCCCAGTCCTTTATGTTCCTCCCTTTCCAATCATGTTCCATCTTTAGTTGAGCTCACTAAGAGGGACCTGGGGAAAATCGTACTTCATAATGTGTAAAACAGAAGCATCAAATAGAAGAGTCCTTGAGGATGAAGCCACTTGCTCTGAGGTGCGCTAGGTAATTTACCAGATTCTTCTGGTCCCGACCTTGGTCTCCATGAAACAGAAATAACAATTTGGACAACAATAACATGGATGATAACAATCATTCTTCCTAGAAGAATACAAAGAAATAAGACATGTAAAATGACTTTGGAAAGCCAGAAATGCTCTAACAGTTAAAGTATCAAGTAGCTATCTAATGCTTGCTTTCCTTTCAGGCAAAATGCCAGAAAATGCTGCGCATTTTATCTATCCCTAATGATTTTATTTCTCTTCCTTATTTCTTCTGGGCCAAGTAGGGTGTAGCTGATCAAAAGTGCCTTGGACTGGATGAGTTTTCTTCTCATGGATACCATCAAAGTGCTCTCTTTCATCTTCTTTTATTTGGGTCACATTCAGAAATAGCTTTCTAGCTGGTTTGAAGAAACAACTTTCAAATTACTTCATAGAATAAAAAAATCAAGGCTCTGACAACCCACAAGGCTTTGTGCATCCCTCTGGCCAGTTCCTTAAAGGCTGTAAGATGGCAGACAAGGCGGCAGGGAATGCATCTACCAAAGTTGGACAAGTGTCAGAGGACCCAGGACACTGAGGATGATTGAAAAAATCCCTCAGGGCCCCAGTCAACACATTTTTTTGGGAGAGAATCTTATAGAGATTTTTATACTAAATATTACCAGAAATGTACTTGAAAAAATAACTAGAACATACTGTATGGTAACTAACAAAATTTAAATTAAAAAAAAATAACCAGAACATTTTCTTTCTTCATATTTTACAGCACAGAGCAAGAATTATTTTAGGTGAACAGATACTGAAAGTACAGAACATAAAGAAAATTCTCCATAACTCATTTATCTTGCTGGATTTAGAAGGGTCGAGTGACAGTTACAAATGACAGCCCTCCTAGCTACCTCCTTGGTATTCAATTTTCTGGTCTTTTAAATGTGGAAATGTATTTCTGGGAATATTTATACAATAGTAACACAGCAGTGCTCAACTTTAGGTGATAAAAATGGGGTTAATTAAAATATTAAAAAATGTAAATCAGATTTGTAAATTTTGTTTAAGTAGTTTCTGTTCATTGTTGCCATTAAACAGGATGGCAGTGGGAGTGAGAGGGAGGAAGGCCATCTAGGTCCTCAGGTCAGGGTCCCAGAGGTGTTAGGCCCTGCTGTCCATGGCTAGGTCTTTGTGTGCTGAAAAGTCAGAGACAGTCTCATAAAAAACAAATCCACAGAAGACTTATGCATATGGATAGTTCATAGCCTTGTGGAAGGGAGGACTGCGGAGGTTACCCCTGCATAATTCTGTGGGCAAGGATGAGGAGCAGGTGCTTCTGTTGTCCACTGTTATGGCCCTTGGTCTACCCCTCTTGGTCTACCCGTGGCTTCCTTCAGGTAAGGTTCCTGATTGGGCCATTGGAAGGACTTATCTCCCCTATTTCTCAAACTTCTGTGGTCAGCATTGCCTAGGTTTTCATCAGACTCTAACCTCTGAACCCCAGGCCAAACATTCCAGATAAACATGCTGCCTAGGGGAAGATGTTTCCAGAAATGGAGAGAAAGAAGCAACCCCTATTATGTCAGGACTGTGTAATTGAGCTGGTGTTCTCTAATGAGCTTGAGGCCAAGGTTATTGGCAAGTCATCTACACTTGCTCATGGGAGGGCCTCATCAGGCTTTTCTTCTCTATAAGCCAATATGCTGACAAGATGTGGGAGCTTCCTGATTTAGTCAGAGGCGTCTGGTAACTCCTGGATGGGCTTCATGTTAATTACAGTGTTTTGATCTTCACTTTCCACTCAATCTTCTCTTATAACCAAGATCCTCAAGAAGAGGGTGGGGTGGAGTTCTGCATTTGCAGAATTCTAGTGGCTAAGACAGCTGAAAACCAGAGTCCTCACTAATTCTAGTTTCTCTGACCCCACTTAGGCTTGCATGGTCAAGGCCAATGCCCACGGCATAGCAAGGCCAATGCCCAGAGCTGGTCCTGGTTGAGGTCAATCACCTGGTTTGGGGACAGGAGTTGCTTACTATCAAGCTTGCTTCCATCTTCCAAAAAGTCTACCTTGAGGGTGCCTGAGCCGTGGCAACTAGGAGAGGAGCCATGCTGGATCTGGAAGCCCAGGTCAGGCCAGCCATGATGCCCACAGTTTTCTGTTTCTTGAGCTCACTCTAGTATTTGTGTATATGTGTATGTACACACACACACACACACACGTACACACACATAATTTTGTATCTAGCACATATATTTTATATATATATTTGGATGGTGAGTTTGGATGAATGTAGGTAGACACAATCTCATCTGAAATCAGGGATATGTAATCTTAAGCTTTTCACTCATTTATTTATTAGTTCAAACAAGTATATTAAATGCTTAAGAGTGTACAACACTGTACTAAGAAGGAAGTTGGAGTCTGGGGCACAGAAAGGTAAAAAATACCAAGTGCCACATCTTCAGGGAGCTCGGAATTTATATGGGAGAGACAGGCATTTAACATTGCATTTTACACCTGACAAAAATCATCAAAAGGGAGTTATAAATCAGGTAACATGAGCGTTTTGATGAGGAAAGGATATCAGTTCTCTCCATGGGCATTAGGGACCATGTGCCTGAGGAGATAACCTTTTTTTTTTTTTTAAAGATTTTATTTATTTATTTGACAGAGAGAGAGAGAGAGCACAAGTAGGGGGAGAGGCAGGCAGAGGGAGGAGAGGCAGGCTCCCTGCTGAGCAGAGAGCCCAGTGTGGGGCTTGATCATGACCTGAGCTAAAGGCAGACGCTTAACCGACTGAGCCACCCTGGCGCCCCTGGAAGATAACCTTTGAGCCTTGAAGGATGACTAGAATTTCACTTTAGCTCTTATAAAAATAATCAGTCTTGGCAGCAAAGCTCTTAACGATTTGTATTTGTATGGCTATTCCCGCTGACTGAGCAGCCTCACACAATTTATCTTACTTAATTGGAATAATAACTTTGCAAGGTTAAGTAAGGGGATATTACTATTATTTTTTTAAGGTCAAATTGAGGCTTAGAGAACTTCCCTGACTTGCTTCAGGTGACCTATTATGTAGTCGGGGAGGAGGGAGTGCAGACGTGCAGCCAGTGTCTTCTACCTGCACATAATAACTGTGAGAGCCCTTTCCCCGCCTGCTCGTGCTTTTCTAGAGGCACAGTCCAGGAGTTTGCCCATCGTTGGTTACTCAGAGCCTTCCTAACCAGCCTCAGTGACTGTCAATGGTTCTCAAAGTGTGGTCTCCACACAAGCAGCATCCACGTCCCCTGGAAACCTGAAATAGAAATCCTCCTCACCCATCCCAGCAGTGTTTTAACCAGTTTTCCGGTGATTCTGCTGTAGGCTCAAATGTGAGAGCTACCAGCATAGGGAATCTAAATAACACAACTTTGAGGATTCTCTTAGAATAGAATTAAACATGAAGACTGGTTCTTAAAAACAAACAATCTTTACAGTGTCAGAAATTAAGGCAAATTGTGTTTTCCTTTTCGTTGTTTGGGATTTTTACTGAGCAGGGTGATACGGCATAGGGCTGGAATAAATTTGGTGTAAAACTGCATATACTTCTTTCTTATTGAGAAAACCAAGATACATTCAAAGCCACAGGGAACATGGGACTCAGTCTGCAAAAGTCAAGGCCTCCCAGAGCTGAAATGCAATGTCAAACATTCCTTCAGAATACAATGGTGGGTTTTTGATAAGGGTTACCTGCCAAAGGGGGCCCAACCCCCGATAACTTGTGAATCTGCTCTTGAGAATATGCAGGCTCTAAAGAAATTCAGCCGAGAAATGGGAGAAATCCTGGTGTCATGGCATTTCATTCTTTTGAATACTTTGTGAGAAAAAAACAGAAGGATGAGGGTATTATGTTACCATGGCAACCTGAAGAGGCCCAGGCTGGTGGATGATACCGAGATCTGACAAAGCTTGGCATCCTGATTCTAGATGAGAAAAATGAGGCTTTGGAGGCCTGGAGTTGGGTCAGAATGAATATTCTTTTATTCCTGCATAGTTCTGCCACACTGCCTGATTAAAAAAAAATAATCCATTAAATTAAACAGCTTGCACAGTGACTGTGATTGATGAACACCTAATCGCATGTTCCCTTTACGAAGGGCCTCCACTTTGTTTAATTTCAACCCTCTCAGCCTGCTTTCTGAGGACGGCCTTCCTCCTGGATTGCCCCAGCCCCAGCCCCAGCCCCAGCCCTGCAAGGCACGCCCCCAGGCCTTTTGAATTGCTTCTAAGTCTGTCT